>NC_053026.1:283152831-283452831 GCF_003073215.2 Triticum urartu
GAATTCATTCATGATGCTACTGTAAATTATTATGCGGGAGGAATATATGCTCGTAGGAATTGATATCAAGTTTCCTCTCTATGTTTTTAAAATCTTGAAGTTATGCTTGTTTTTCTTTCCTATGCAAGTTGATTCTTGTTCCCACAAGTTGTTTTCTCAAAAAATCCCTATGCATAGGAAGTGGGTTAGACTTAAATGTGCTAGTCATATTCTTCATGATGATGTCTTTATGTTACAATCCTTATCTTTTATGTGGACATCATTGAAATCATCATGCCTAGCTAGGGGCGTTAAACGATAGCGCTTGTTGGGAGGCAACCCAAGTTTATTTTTGTTCCTTACCTTTTGTTCCTGTTTAGTAATAAATAATTTATCCAGCCTCTATTATGATCAAGTTTTTAATTAGTGTTTGTGCCAAGTAGAACCGTTGGGAAGACTTGGGGAAAGTCTTTGCGATCCTGCTGTAAAAAACAGAAACTTTAGCGCTCACGAGATTTGCTTCCATTTTTTAACAGAGAGTGCTATTTAGTTAATTATTTTTTAAGATGATTAATAGATAAATTACTCACGTCCAGAAATTTATTTTATAATTTTTGGGGTTCGAGAAGTATACGTTTGATACATATTACTACAGACTGTTCTGTTTTTGACAGATTCTGTTTTCTATGTGTTGTTTGCATATTTTGATGAATCTATGAGTAGTATAGGAGGGTATGAACCATAGATAAGTTGGAATAAAGTAGATATTACACCAATATGAATTTAGAATGACTTCACAACAGTACCTTAGTGGTGATTTATTTTCTTATACTAACGGAGCTTACGAGTTTTCTGTTAAGTTTTGTGTTGTGAAGTTTTCAAGTTTTGGGTAAAGATTGGATGGACTATGGAATAAGGAGCGGCAAGAGCCTAAGCTTGGGGATTCCCATGGAACCCCAAGGTAATATTCAAGGACAACCAAGAGCCTAAGCTTGGGGATGCCCCGGAAGGCATCGCCTCTTTCGTCTTCGTTCATCGGTAACTTTACTTGGAGCTATATTTTTATTCGCCACATGATATGTGTTTTGCTTTGAGCGTCATTTTATTTTATTTTGTTTTGCTTGTTGTTTGAATAAAATACCAAGATCTCAAATTATTAAATGTTAGAGAGTCTTCACATAGTTGCATAATTATTCGACTACTCATTGATCTTCACTTATATCTTTCGGAGTAGTTTGTCATTTGCTCTAGTACTTCACTTATATCTTTTTAGAGCATGGCGGTGGTTTTATTTTGAAGAAATAGATGATCTCTCATGCTTCACTTATATTATTTTGAGAGTATTTAGAACAGAATGGTGATACGTCCATTTTGCATCATGCTTTTATATCGATATTTATTGCATTATGGGCTGTTATTACACATTATGTCACAATACTTATGCCTATTTTCTCTTATTTTACAAGGTTTACATAAAGAGGAAGAATGCCGGCAGCTGGGATTTTGGGCTGGAAAAGGAGCAAATATTAGATACCTATTATGCATAGCTCCAAAAGTCCTGAAACTTCACGGAAGTCATTTTCAGAATATATAAAAAATACTAAGCGCAAGAAATTCCAGAGGGGGGCCACACCCTGCCCACGAGGTTGGGGGCGCGCCCCCACCCTCGTGGGCCCCTGGTGGCCCTCCGATGCCCATCTTCTGCTATATGGAGTCTTTTGTTGAGGGAAAAAAATCATAAGCAAGCTTTTGGGACGAGACTCCGCCGCCACGTGGCGGAACCTTGGCGGAACCAATCTCGGGTTCTGGCGGAGCTGTTCTGCCGGGGAAACTTCCCTCCGGGAGGGGGAAATCATCACCATCGTCATGACCAATGCTCCTCTCATCGGGACGGGCCCAATCTCCCTCAACATCTTCATCAGCACCATCTCCTCTCAAACCCTAGTTCATCTCTTGTATCCAATTCTTGTCTCTAAGTCTGGGATTGGTACCTGTAGGTTGCTAGTAGTGTTAATTACTCCTTGTAGTTGATGCTAGTTGGTTTATTTGGTGGAAGATCATATGTTCACATCCTATATGCATATTAATACCCCTCAGATTATGAACATGAATATGCTTTATGAGTAGTTACATTTGTTCCTGAGGACATGGGAGAAGTCTTGCTATTAGTAGTCATGTGAATTTGGTATTCGTTCGATATTTTGATGAGATGTATGTTGTCTTCCCTCTAGTGGTGTTATGTGAACGTCGACTACATGACACTTCACCATTATTTGGGCCTAGAGGAAGGCATTGGGAAGTAATAAGTAGACGATGGGTTGCTAGAGTGACAGAAGCTTAAACCCTAGTTTATGCGTTGCTTCGTAAGGGGCTGATTTCGATCCATATGTTTCATGCTATGGTTAGGTTTACCTTAATACTTTTGTTGTAGTTGCGGATGCTTGCAATAGGGGTTAATCATAAGTGGGATGCTTGTCCAAGTAAGGACAGTACCCAAGCACCGGTCCACCCACATACCAAATTATCAAAGTACCGAACGCGAATCATATGAACGTGATGAAAACTAGCTTGACGATAATTCCCATGTGTCCTCGGGAGCGCTTTTCTCTATATAAGAGTTTGTCCAGGCTTTTCCTTTGCTACAAAAAGGATTGGGCCACCTTGCTGAACTTTATTTACTTTGGTTACTTGTTGCTCATTACAAATTATCTTATCACAAAACTATCTGTTACCTATAATTTCAGTGCTTCCAGAGAATACCTTGCTAAAAACCGCTTATCATTTCCTTCTGCTCCTCGTTGGGTTCGACACTCTTACTTATCGAAAGGACTAAGATAGATCCCCTATACTTGCGGGTCATCAAGACTCTTTTCTGGCGCCGTTGCCGGGCAATGAAGCGCCTTTGGTAGGTGGAATTTGGTAAGGAAAAATTTATATAGTGTGCTGAAATTTACTGTCACTTGTTACTATGGAAAGTAATCCTCTGAGGGGCTTGTTCGGGGTATCTTCACCCCGACCAGTAGAGCATAGAGTTGCTCCTCAACCTACTGAACCTACTGAAAATGAAAATGTCTACTTTGAAATTCCTTCGGGTATGATAGAAAAACTGCTAGCTAATCCTTTTGCAGGAGATGGAACATTACATCCTGATGAGCACCTAATATATGTGGATGAAGTTTGTGGATTATTAAGCTTGCAGGTATGCCCGATGATGTTATCAAGAAGAAGGTCTTCCCTTTATCTTTGGAGGAGATGCATTGACATGGTATAGGCTATGTGATGATATGGGATCATGGAACTACAAACGATTGAAATTGGAATTTCATCAGAAGTTTTATCCTATGCATCTTGTTCATCGTGATCGTAATTATATATATAATTTTTGGCCTCGCGAAGGAGAAAGCATCGCTCAAGCTTGGGGGAGGCTTAAATCAATGTTATATTCATGACCCAATCATGAGCTCTCAGGAGAAATTATTATTCAAAAATTTTATGATCGGCTTTCTGATAACAATCGCACCATGCTCGATACTTCTTGTGTTGGCTCTTTTATGATGAAGACTATTGAATTCAAATGGGATTTATTGGAAAGAATTAAACGCAACTCTGAAGATTGGGATCTCGACGAAGGTAAGGAGTCAGGTATGACACCTAAGTTTGATTGTGTTAAATCTTTTATGGATACCGATGTTTTCCATAAATTTAGCACTAAATATGGACTTGACTCTGAGATAGTAGCTTATTTATGTGAATCTTTTGCTACTCATATTGACTTCCCTAAGGAGAAATGGTTTAAATATCATCCTCCCATATAAGTGAAGGTAGTCACACCTATTAAAGTTGAAGAAAAGACTATCACTTATAATGATCCTATTGTTCCCACTGCTTATTTTGAGAAACCACCTTTTCCTGTTAGGATAAAAGATCATGGTAAAGCTTCAACTATGGTTCGTAAAAGCAATGCTAGAACCTATACACCTCCTGAGCAAGTTAAAGTTGAACCTAATATTGCTATTGTTAAGGATCTCTTGGCTGATAATAGTGATGGGCATGTTATTTATTTCTGTGATGAAACTGCTAGAATTGCTAAACCTTGTGCTAAAGATAAACATAGACCTGTGGTGGGCATGCCTGTTATTTCTGTCAAAATAGGAGATCATTGTTATCATGGCTTGTGCGATATGGGTGCTAGTGCTAGTGCAATACCTATTGACTTATACAGAGAAATTATGCATGATATTGCACCTGCTGAGTTAGAAGATATTGATGTCACAATTAGACTTGCCAATAGAGATACTATTTCACCAATGGGGATTGTTAGAGATGTTGAAGTCTTGTGTGGGAAAACTAAATATCCTACTGATTTTCTTGTTCTTGGTTCCCCACAAGATAGCTTTTGTCCCATTATATTTGGTAGACCCTTCTTAAACACTGTTAATGCTAGGATAGACTGCAAAAAGGATGTTATTACTGTTGGTTTAGGTGATATGTCTCATGAGTTTAACTTTTCTAAATTTCGTAGACAACACCGTGAAGAAGAATTGCCTAGTAAAGATGAAATTATTGGTCTTGCTTCTATTGCCGTACCTCCTAGTGATCCTTTAGAACAATATTTGCTAGACCATGAGAATGATATGTATATGAATGAAAGAAGGGAAATAGATGAAGTGTTCTTTAAACAAGGACCTATTCTGAAAAACAACTTGCCTGTTGAAATCTTAGGAGATCCTCCACCACCCAAGGGTGATCCCGTGTTTGAGCTTAAACCATTGCCTGATACTCTTAAATATGCTTATCTTGATGAAAAGAAGATATATCATGTTATTATGGGTGCCAGTGCTAGTGCTATACCTCATGACTTATACAAAGAAATTATGCATGATATTGCACCTGCTGAGCTAGAAGATATTGATGTCACAATTAAACTTGCCAATAGAGATACTATTTCACCAATTGGAATTGTTAGAGATGTTGAAGTCTTGTGTGGGAAAACTAAATATCCTACTGATTTTCTTGTTCTTGGTTCCCCACAAGATAGCTTTTGTCCCATTATATTTGGTAGACCCTTCTTAAACACTGTTAATGCTAGGATAGACTGCAAAAAGGATGTTATTACTGTTGGTTTAGGTGATATGTCTCATGAGTTTAACTTTTCTAAATTTCGTAGACAACACCGTGAAGAGGAATTGCCTAGTAAAGATGAAATTATTGGTCTTGCTTCTATTGCCGTGCCTCCTAGTGTTCCTTTAGAACAATATTTGCTAGACCATGAAAATGATATGTTTATGAATGAAAGAAGGGAAATAGATGAAGTGTTCTTTAAACAGGAACCCATCCTGAAACACAATTTGCCTGTCGAAATCCTAGGGGATCCTCCTCCACCCAAGGGTGATCCCATGTTTGAGCTCAAACCATTACCCGATACTCTTAAATATGCTTATCTTGATGAGAAAAAGATATATCCTGTTATTATTAGTGCTAACCTTTCAGAGAAGGAGGAAGAAAGATTATTGAAAACTCTGAAGAAGCACCGTGCTGCTATTGGATATACTCTTGATGATCTTAAGGGCATTAGTCCCACTCTATGTCAACACAAAATAAATTTGGAAAAAGATGCCAAACCAGTTATTGATCACCAACGACGACTGAATCCTAAGATGAAAGAAGTGGTAAGAAAAGAAATACTAAAGCTCCTTGAGGCAGGTATAATTTATCACGTTGCTGATAGTCAGTGGGTAAGTCATGTCCATTGTGTTCCTAAGAAGGGAGGTATTACTATCGTTCCTAATGATAAAGATGAATTGATTCTGCAAAGAATTATTACAGGTTATAGGATGGTAATTGATTTCCGCCAATTAAATAAGGCTACTAAAAAATATCATTATCCCTTACCTTTTATTGATCAAATGCTAGAAAGATTGTCCAAACATACTCATTTTTTCTTTATAGATGGTTATTCTGGTTTCTCCCAAATACCTGTGTCAGCTGATGATCAATCTAAGACTACTTTTACTTGCCCTTTCGGTACTTTTGCTTATAGATGTATGCCTTTTGGTTTATGTAATGCACCTGCTACCTTTCAAAGATGCATGATGGCTATATTTTCTGATTTTTGTGAAAAGATATGTGAGGTATTCATGGATGATTTCTCCGTTTATGGATCCTCTTTTGATGATTGCTTAAGCAACCTTGGTCGAGTTTTGCAGAGATGTGAAGAAACTAACCTTGTCTTGAATTGGGAGAAATGCCACTTTATGGTTAATGAAGGTATTGTCTTGGGGCACAAAATTTCTGAAAGAGGCATTGAAGTTGATAAAGCTAAAGTTGATGCTATTGAAAAGATGCCGTGTCCCAAGGACATCAAAGCTATAAGAAGTTTCCTTGGTCATGCCAGGTTTTATAGGAGGTTCATTAAGGACTTCTCAAAAATCTCTCAGCCTCTGACTAATTTATTACAAAAACATATACCATTTGTCTTTGATGATGATTGTGTAGAAGCCTTTGAAATACTTAAGAAAGCATTAATCTCTGCACCTATTGTTCAGCCACCTGATTGGAATTTACCTTTTGAAATTATGTGTGATGCTAGTGATTATGCTGTAGGTGCTGTTCTAGGGCAAAGAGTTGATAAGAAATTAAATGTTATTCAATATGCTAGTAAAACTCTAGACAATGCTCAGAGAAATTATGCTACAACTGAAAAAGAATTCTTAGTAGTTGTATTTGCTTGTGATAAGTTCAGACCTTATATAGTTGATTCTAAAGTAACTATTCACATGGATCATGCTGCTATTAAATATCTTATGGAAAAGAAAGTTGCTAAACCTAGACTTATTAGATGGGTTCTCCTCCTACAAGAATTTGATTTGCATATTATTGATAGAAAGGGAGCTGAGAACCCCGTTGCAGACACCTTGTCTAGGTTAGAAAATGTTCTTGACGACCCAATACCCATTGATGATAGCTTTCCTGATGAACAATTAAATGTCATAAATGCTTCTCATACTGCTCCATGGTATGCTTATTATACTAATTACATTGTTGCTAAGTTTATACCACCTAGTTTCACATACCAGCAAAAGAAAAAGGTTTTCCATGATTTAAGACATTACTTTTGGGATGACCCACATCTTTATAAAGAAGGACTAGATGGTGTTATTAGACGTTGTGTACCTGAGCATGAACGGGAATAGATCCTACGCAAGTGTCACTCCGAAGCTTATGGAGGACACCATGCTGGAGATAGAACTACACACGAGGTATTGCAATCCGGTTTTTATTGGCCTACTCTCTTCAAGGATACCCGTAAGTTTGGCTTGTCTTGTGATGAATGTCAAAGAATTGGTAGTATTAGTAGACGTCAAGAAATGCCTATGAATTATTCACTTGTTACTGAACCATTTGATGTTTGGGGCTTTGATTATATGGGACCTTTTCCTGCCTCTAATGGATATGCACATATTTTAGTTGCTGTTGATTACGTTACTAAGTGGGTAGAAGGTATTCCAACTAGTAGTGCTGATCATAACACCTCTATTAAGATGCTTAAAGAAGTTATTTTTCCGAGGTTTGGAGTCCCTAGATATTTAATGACTAATGGTGGTTCACATTTTATTCATGGTGCTTTCCGTAAAATGCTTGCTAAGTATGATGTTAATCATAGAATTGCATCTCCTTATCACCCACAGTCTAGTGGTCAAGTAGAATTGAGTAATAGAGAACTCAAATTAATTTTGCAAAAGACTGTTAATAGATCTAGAAAGAATTGGTCTAAGAAACTTGATGATGCATTATGGACCTATAGAACTGCATATAAAAATCCTATGGGTATGTCTCCGTATAAAATGGTTTATGGGAAAGCATGTCACTTACCTCTCGAACTAGAACATAAGGCATATTGGGCTATTAAAGAGCTCAACTATGATTTCAAACTTGCTGGTGAGAAGAGGTTATTTGACAGTAGCTCACTTGATGAATGGAGAACCCAAGCCTATGAGAATGCCAAATTGTTTAAAGAAAAAGTTAAAAGATGGCATGACAAAATAATACAAAAGCGTGAGTTTAATGTAGGTGATTATGTATTGCTATACAACTCTCGTCTAAGATTTTTTGCAGGAACACTTCTCTCTTAATGGGAAGGTCCTTACGTATCGAGGAGGTCTATCGTTCTGGTGCCATAAAAATCAACAACTTCAAAGGCAAAAATCGAAGGTGGTGAACGGTCAAAGAATCAAAGATTATATCTCAGGTAATCCTATAAATGTTGAAACCAATGTTATTGAAACCATAACCCTGGAGGAATACATAAGGGACACTTTCCGGAACATTTCAGACTCCGAAAAGGAATAGGTATGTGGTACGGTAAGTAAACCGACTCCAAAACAGTTCTGATGGCAATTTTCCTCCGTTTTGGAATATTTAGAAAAATAGAAAAATAAGAAGTAGTCCGGGAAGGACATGAGGGTGGAGGGCGTGCCCTACCCCCTGGGCGCACCCCTGCCTCGTGGGTACCTCGTGTGCTCTCCGGACTCTGTTTTCTTGCACGATACGTATTTTGGCTAGTAAAAATTCATTATATAATCTCCCAGAGGTTTTGACTCCCTTATCACGCAAATATCTCTCATCTTTGTTTCAAGCCGTTTTTCTGACAGATCTAGGTTGTCATGTCGTCTTCAAGTGCCCCCAAGGACAAGTTTTTCGAGAAGGTCATCAACCCCTACCTCGCGGAAGTGCTCCAACACCCTTAAACCATTGAGATGCATGAGGGGGTGCTGCACATCCGCGATGTTCAGGGGCCAAGGAGGACCGGAAGCGTGGAGACAAGGCTCGAGGCAATGGAGCAACAAGTTTTCAAGTGCCAGGAGATGGTGGAACGCGGACTCGACACCAACCATATGATGATCGCGGAGTTCACCAAAAACCACAAGATGGATTCCAAGAACATTGGGGAGACCATCTTCAAGCTTCACGAGAAGATCGAGCACCTCCAAGCCCAAATCTATGACCTGCAAAACCAAAACTGTGAGTATGAATATAGATTCAAGAGGATGAGTTTGGCTGCAGCATTGAGGATCCCGGAGACTCGTTCATCCTTCTATGATGGCGAGCCTATGCCTTGGAAGAGGGACGACAAGCCTACGCCGTCAACAACTCCACCCTCTCCACCAACAAAGAAGAACTGAGTATTTGGTATGAGCACTCCCCTTGGCAACTACCAAGCTTGGGGGAGTGCCACAGTATCGTATCACCATCACTTTTATCTTTACCGTTTTTCTTAGTTCGATCCTTTTGATAATATTTTGATCTAGTAGAATAAAAGCTCTTAGTATGATCTAGTTGTGAGTTTTGCTTTATGATCCTTCTATGTAATCGAGTCCGTGAGCTATATATAATAAAGATTAGTGTTGAGTCAAGGGCTTGATTATTTTGCCGTGATCTTGAGTGAATAAAAGAAAAGATAAAGAATAAAAATAAACAAAGAGATCATATGGATCTTATGGAGAGTAATGAGCTCACATAGAAAGAGTATGATGAATAAAAGTTGTTGAGAGTTGACAAACATATTTTTGGTCATCGTTGCTATTAATAGGAAGTAATAAAGAAAGAGAGGTCTTCACATATAAATACACTATCTTGGACATCTTTTATGATTGTGAGCACTCATTAAAATATGACATGCTAAAGAGTTGACGTTGGACAAGGAAGAAAATGTAATGGGTTATGTTTTCTTACATCTAAGATAAATTATATTGTCATGGATCATCAAACATGATTGAGCTTGCCTTTCCCCCTCATGCTAGACAAATTCTTTGCACCAAGTAGAGATACTACTTGTGCTTCCAAACACCCTTAAACCAGTTTTGCCATGAGAGTCCACCATACCTACCTATGGATTGAGTAAGATCCCTCAAGTAAGTTGTCATCGGTGCAAGCAATAAAAATTGCCCTCTAAATATGTATGACTTATTAGTGTGGGAGAAAATAAGCTTTATACGATCGTGTGATATGGAAGAATTAAAAGCGACGAACTGCATAATAAAGATCCATATCACAAGTGGCAATATAAAGTGACGTTCTTCCGCATTAAGATTTTGTGCATCCAACCATAAAAGTGCATGAAAACCTCTGCTTCCCTCCACGAAGGGCCTATCTTTTACTTTTATCTCCTGCCTTGCATCAGAGTCATGGTGATCTTCACCCTTCCTTTTTACATTTTATCTTTTGGCAAGCACAACATGTTGGAAAGATCCTGGTATATATGGCTAATTGGATGTGAGTTTTCATGAACTATTATTGTTGACATTACCCTTGAGGTAAAACGTTGGGAGGCAAAACTGTAAGCCCCTATCTTTCTCTGTGTCCGATTAAAACTCCATACGCATAAGTATTGCGTGAGTGTTAGCAATTGTGGAAGACTATACGATAGTTGAGTATGTGGACTTGCTGAAAAGCTCTTATATTGACTCTTTCCTATGTTACGATAAATTGCAATTGCTCCAATGACTGAGATTATAGTTTTTTAGTTTTCAATAAAGTTTATGATTCATACTTGAAATTGTGATTGAATTGTTACTCTAGCATAAGAGATCATATGAGAAGAATTATATAAGCTGTTGTTTTAAGAATGATCATGATGCCCTCATGTCCGTATTTTATTTTTATCGACACCTCTATCTCTAAACATCTGGACATATTTTTTGATTTCGGCTTTCGCTTGAGGACAAGCGAGGTCTAAGCTTGGGGGAGTTGATACGTCCATTTTGCATCATGCTTTTATATCGATATTTATTGCATTATGGGCTGTTATTACACATTATGTCACAATACTTATGCCTATTGTCTCTTATTTTACAAGGTTTGCATAAAGAGGGAGAATGCCGGTAGCAGGGATTCTGGGCTGGAAAAGAAGCAAATATTAGAGACTTATTCTGCACAGCTCCAAAATTCCTGAAAATTCACGGAAGTCATTTTTAGAATATATAAAAAATACTGAGTGCAAGAAGTTCCAGAGGGGGGCCACACCCTACCCACGAGGGTGGGGGCGCGCCCCCTGCCTCGTGGGCCCCCTGGTGGCCCTCCGATACCCATCTTCTACTATTTGGAATCTTTCATTGAGGAAAAAAATTCATATGCAAGCTTTCGGGATGAGACTCCGCCGCCACGAGGCGGAACCTTGGCGGAACCAATCTAGGGTTCTGGCAGAGCTGTTCTGCCGGGGAAACTTCCCTCCGGGAGGGGAAATCATCACCATCATCATCACCAACGCTCCTCTAATCGGGAGGGGGCCAATCTCCCTCAACATCTTCATCAGCACCATCTCCTCTCAAACCCTAGTTCATCTCTTGTATCCAATTCTTGTCTCTAACTCTGGGATTGGTACCTGTAGGTTGCTAGTAGTGTTGATTACTCCTTGTAGTTGATGCTAGTTGGTTTATTTGGTGGAAGATCATATGTTCAGATCCTATATGCATATTAATACCCCTCTAATTATGAACATGAATATGCTTTGTGAGTAGTTACGTTTGTTCCTGAGGACATGGGAGAAGTCTTGCTATTAGTAATGTGAATTTGGTATTCGTTCGATATTTTGATGAGATGTATGTTGTCTTTCCTCTAGTGGTGTTATGTGAACGTCGACTACATGACACTTCACCATTATTTGGGCCTAGAGGAAGGCATTGGGAAGTAATAAGTAGATGATGGGCTGCTAGAGTGATAGAAGCTCAAACCCTAGTTTATGCGTTGCTTCGTAAGGGGCTGATTTGGATCCATATGTTTCATGCTATGGTTAGGTTTACCTTAATACTTTTGTTGTAGTTGCGGATGCTTGGAATAGAGGTTAATCATAAGTGGGATGCTTGTCCAAGTAAGGATAGTACCCAAGCACTGGTCCACCCACATACCAAATTATCAAAGTACCGAACGTGAATCATATGAACATGATGAAAACTAGCTTGACGATAATTCCCATGTGTCCTTGGGAGCGCTTTTCTCTATATAAAAGTTTGTCCAGGCTTGTCCTTTGCTACAAAAAGGATTGGGCCACCTTGCTACACTTTATTTACTTTTGTTACTTGTTGCTCGTTACAAATTATCTTATCACAAAACTATCTGTTACCTATTATTTCAGTGCTTGCACAGAATACCTTGCTGAAAACCGCTTATCATTTCCTTCTGCTCCTTGTTGGGTTCGACATTCTTACTTATCGAAAGGACTATGATAGATCCCCTATACTTGTGGGTCATCAAATGGTAATTTGCTTTGATTATAAAATTAGTCCTAATATGATAGGCATCCAAGATGGGTATAATAGAAACTATCATAAAAAGTGCATTGAATACTATGAGAAGTTTGATACTTGATGATTGTTTTGAGATATGAAGATAGTGATATTAGAGTCATGCTAGTTGAGTAGTTGTGAATTTGAGAGATACTTGTGTTAAAGTTTGTGATTCTCGTAGCATGCATGTATGGTGAACCGTTATGTGATGAAGTCGGAGCATGATTTATTTATTGATTGTCTTCCTTATTAGTGGCGGTCGGGGACAAGCGATGGTCTTTTCCTACCAATCTATCCCCCTAGGAGCATGCGCGTAGTATTTTGTTACGATAACTAATAGATTTTTGCAATAAGTATGTGAGTTCTTTATGACTAATGTTGAGTCCATGGATTATACACATTCTCACCCTTCCACCATTGCTAACCTCTCTAATACCGCGCACCTTTCACCGGTATCTTACACCCACCATATACCTTCCTCGAAACAGCCACCATACCTACCTATTATGGCATTTCCATAGCCATTCTGAGATATATTGCCATGCAACTTTCCACCGTTCTATTTATTATGACACGCTTCATCATTGTCATATTGCTTTGCATGATCATGTAGTTGACATTGTATTTGTGGCAAAGCCACCGTTCATAATTCTTTCATACATGTCACTCATGAGACATTGCACATCCTGGTACACCGCCGGAGGCATTCATATAGAGTCATATCTTGTTCTATGTATTGACTTGTAATTCTTGAGTTGTAAGTAAATAAAAATGTGATGATCATCATTATTAGAGCATTGTCCCAGTGAGGAAAGGATGATGGAGACTATGATTCTCCCACAAGTCGGGATGAGACTCCGGACGAAAAATAAAAAAGAAAAAGAAAAAAAGAGGCCAAAAAAAAGAGAGAAGGCCCAAAAAACAAAAAAAATGAGAGAAAAAGAGAGAATGGGCAATGTTACTATCCTTTTACCACACTTGTGCTTGAAAGTAGCACCATGATCTTCATGATAGAGAGTCTCCTATGATATCACTTTCATATACTAGTGGGAATTTTTCATTATAGAACTTGGCTTGTATATTCCAATGATGGGCTTCCTCAAAATGCCCTAGGTCTTCATGAGCAAGCGAGTTGGATGCACACCCACTTAGTTTCTTTTGTTGAGCTTTCATACACTTATAGCTCTAGTGCATCCGTTGCATGGCAATCCCTACTCACTCACATTGATATCTATTGATGGGCATCTCCATAGCCCGTTGATACGCCTAGTTGATGTGAGACTATCTTCTCCTTTTTGTCTTCTCCACAACCACCATTCTATTCCACCTATAGTACTATATCCATGGCTCATGCTCATGTATTGCGTGAAGATTGAAAAAGTTTGAGAACATCAAAAGTATGAAACAATTGCTTGGCTTGTCATTGGGGTCAATATTAAACTTTTGTCTTGAATCTTATGGATCTGAATATTCTTGCCACAATAAAGAAAATTACATTGATAAATATGTTAGGTAGCATTCCACATAAAAAATTATGTTTTTATCATTTACCTACTCGAGGACAAGCAGGAATTAAGCTTGGGGATGCTTGATACGTCTCCAACGTATCTATAATTTTTTATTGTTCCATGCTATTATATTATCAACTTTGGATGTTTTATATGCATTAATATGCTATTTTATATGATTTTTGGGACTAACCTATTAACCTAGAGCCCAGTGCCAGTTTCTGTTTTTTCCTTGTTTTGAAGTATCGCAGAAAAGGAAAATCCTACTGAGTCCAATTGACCTGAAACTTCATGGAGATCATTTTTGGACCAGAAAAAGCCCACGGAGTACCGGAGGTGGGCCAGAAGAGCCCCGAGGCCACCACGAGGGTGGGGGCGCGCCCTACCCCCCTAGGCGTGCCCCCTGCCTTGTGGGCTCCTCGTGGCTCCCCTGGCCAACTTCTTTCGCCTATATAGATCCATATACCCTAAAAACATCTGAGAGCAGAATAGATCAGGAGTTCCGCCGCCAGAAGCCTTCGTAGCCACCGAAAACCAATCTAGACCCGTTCTGGCACCCTGCCGGATGGGAGAATCCCTCTCCGGTGGCCATCTTCATCATCCCGGCGCTCTCCATGACGAGGAGGGAGTAGTATTCCCTCGGGGCTGAGGTTATTTACGAGTAGCTATGTGTTTGATCTCGCTCTCTCATGTTCTTGAGGTGGTACGATCTTGATGTATCGTGAGCTTTGCTATTATATTTGGATCTTATGATGTTTCTCCCCCTCTACTCTCTTGTGATGAATTGAGTTTTCCCTTTGAAGTTATCTTATCGGATTGAGTCTTTAAGGATTTGAGAACACTTGATGTATGTCTTGCATGTGCTTATCTGTGGTGACAATGGGATATCACGTGATCCACTTGATGTATGTTTTGGTGATCAACTTGCGAGTTCCGTGACCTCGTGAACTTATGCATAGGGGTTGGCCCACATTTTCATATTGACTCTCTGGTAGAAACTTTGGGGCACTCTTTGGAGTTCTTTGTGTTGGTTGAATAGATGAATCTGAGATTGTGTGATGCATATCGGATAATCATACCCATGGATACTTGAGGTGACATTGGAGTATCTAGGTGACATTAGGGTTTTGGTTGATTTGTGTCTTAAGGTGTTATTCTAGTACAAACTCTATGATAGATTGAACGAAAAGAATAGCTTCATGTTATTTTACTACGGACTCTTGAATAGATCGATCAGAAAGGATAACTATGAGGTGGTTTCGTACCCTACCATAATCTCTTCGTTCGTTCTCTGCTATTAGTGACTTTGGAGTGACTCTTTGTTGCATGTTGATGGATAGTTATATGATCCAATTATGTTATTATTGTTGAGAGAACTTGCACTAGTGAAAGTATGAACCCTAGGCCTTGTTTCAATGCATTGCAATACCGTTTGTGCACATTTTTTTTCATTTGTTACCTTGCTATTTTTATATTTTCAGATTACAAAAACCTATATCTACCATCCATATTGCACTTGTATCACCATCTCTTCGCCGAACTAGTGCACCTATACAATTTACCATTGTATTGGGTGTGTTGGGGACACAAGAGACTCCTTGTTATTTGGTTGCAGGGTTGTTTGAGAGAGACCATCTTCATCCTACGCCTCCCACGGATTGATAAACCTTAGGTCATCCACTTGAGGGAAATTTGCTACTGTCCTACAAACCTTTGCACTTGGAGGCCCAACAATGTCTCCAAGAAGAAGGTTGTGTAGTAGACATTAGGAGCGTTTCTGGTGGACTGGTGAAGAAGGACATTGCCAAGTATGTAGCTGTATGTGATGTATGTTAGAGAGTGAAGGCAAAACATCAAAAGCCAGCAGGATTACTGCAGCCTATGACGATACCCGACTGGAAGTGGGACAAGCTTGGCATGGATTTCATCACCGGATTACCCAGGACCCGATCAGGATACGATTCTATTTGGGTAGTAGTGGATCGTTTGACCAAAGTGGCTCACTTTATTCCAGTGAAAACCACCTATACGAGTGCGAAGTTGGCCAAGATATATATGACCAGGATCATATGTCTGCATGGAGTTCCGAGGACCATCGTATCAGATAGAGGAACACAGTTTACGTCAATGTTTTGGCACCAGATGCACCAGACTTTGGGTACCAGGCTAGAGTTCAGTACAACCTTTCATCCATAGACAGATGGACAGACCGAGAGAGTCAAATCAGATTCTGGAGGACATGTTGAGAGCTTGTGCGCTCGATTATGGATCTAGTTGGGATGATAATCTGCCTTACGCAGAGTTCTCATACAACAACAGTTATCAAGCTAGTCTGAAGATGGCACCTTTCAAAGCTTTGTATGGACGAAGGTGCAGAATGCCTTTGATGTGGGATGAAGTTGGAGACCGCTAGTTGTTTGGACCAGATTTGATCAAAGAGACAGAAGAGAAGGTTAAGTTGATTCGAGACGGACTGAAGGTAGCTCAGTCCAGGTAGAAGAGCTATGCAGACTCAAAACGCAAGGAGGTAGTCGATGAAATCAGAGACAGAGCATATCTTCGTGTGTCGCCACTACGAGGAGTTAAACGTTTTGGAGTTAAGGGAAAGTTAGCCCCATGATTTGTAGGACCATACCAAGTTTTGGAACGTATGGGAGAAGTAGCCTACAAGTTGGAGTTACCCAGAGGACTGTCAGGAGTTCATGATGTGTTTCACGTTTCCCAGTTGAAGAAGTGTAATGCTGAGATGGCCGATATTCCTCTGAGAGATACGGTGCCCCTAGAAGCAATTCAGTTCGATAGTGATCTGACCTATGAGGAGAAACCAGTCAAGATTCTCGAGTTTGCCAGCCGAGTCACACGCAGCAAGGTTATGAAGTTTTGCAAAGTTTAGTGGAGCCACCATACCGAGGATGAAGCCACCTGGGAACGAGAGGATGATCTACGAAAAGACCACCCAGACCTATTTTATAGCCAACCCGAATCTCGAGGGCGAGATTCACCTTAGCAATGACAATGATAATGATGTAGAGATTGAACCTGCTGTTGATCTTGATAACCCACAATCAAAGAATCAACGTTATGATAAGGGATACTTTGTTGCTAGGAAGCATGGTAAAGAAATAGAAACATGGGTTCAGAAACCCATGCCTTTTCCTCCTAAACCATCCAAGAAAAAGGATGATGAGGATTTTGAGTGCTTTGCTGAAATGATTAGACCTATCTTTTTGCGTATGCGTTTGATTGATATGCTTAAAATGGATCCTTATGCTGAGTATATGAAAGATATTGTTACTAATAAAAAAAAGACACCAGAAGCTGAAATTTCCACCATGCTTGCTAATTATACCTATAAGGGTGGAATACCAAAGAAACTTGGAGATCCCGGAGTACCAACTATACCATGCTCCATTAAAAGAAACTATGTTAAAACTGCTTTATGTGATCTTGGAGCTGGTGTTAGTGTTATGCCTCTCTCTTTATATCATAGACTTGATTTGAATAAGTTGACACCTACTGAAATATCTTTACAAATGGCTAATAAATCAACTGCTATACCTGTCGGTATTTGTGAGGATGTGCCCGTTGTGGTTGCAAACGTTACTATTTTAACGGACTTTGTTATTCTTGATATTCCCGAGGACGATAGTATGTCCATTATTCTTGGAAGACCCTTCTTGAATACTGTAGGGGCTGTTATTGATTGCAATAAAGGCAATGTCACTTTTCATGTTAATGGTAATGAGCATACGGTACACTTTCCGAGGAAACAACCTCAAGTCCACAGTATCAATTCTATTGGAAAATTTTCAACGATTACTATTGGAGGTTTTGAATTTCCTCTTCCTACTGTCAAGAAGAAATATGATATTCTTATTGTTGGGGATGTGCATATCCCTGTTGAGGTAACCTAGTGTTATTCGAAATTTCTCCAGTTTCATGTTATTCGAAATGAGTTTGTTAACAAGACCTGATCAACCTTGTTAGTGGATTCCTTTCGATGAGCATGAGACGGATGAATTTAGGAAACACAACTTTCTGTACCCTCTTTTTACTTTCTGTTATTTATATTAAATAAAGCAAAAATAGTATTTTCTATCTGTTTTCTGAATTCTCCTTGCAATAAAAAATACCCCAAAATAAAAGTTCTCCCAATGCCCTGAAAATGAAATATGATTTTTTCTAGAATTTTTGAGGATTTTAGGCACTGAGAACACAACAGGGGGAGCAGCCACGTGCCCATGAGGGTGGAGGGCGCACCCACCCCCTGGGTGCGCCCCCTGTCTCGTGGACCCCACGTGGGTCCCCTCCACTTATCCTTGTACCCACACACTTCGTCTTGCTCCAGAAAAAATCACTAGCCAGCTCAAACCCGAGTTCTTGCTCATCTTGCTGCCATTTTCGATCTCCTTGCTCAAAGCTCCATTCACAAAACTGCGTTGGGGGATTGTTCTTCGGTATGTGACTCCTCCAATGGTCCAATTAGTTTTTGTTCTAGTGCTTTATTCATTGCAAATTTTTGCTGCTTAGGTGACCCTGTTCTTGAGCTTGCATGTAAAATTTATGTGGTCAAAAGTAGTTTTAATGCATGATATAGCCTCTAGACACTTGTAGGAGTAGTTGCTATCAATTTTGTTGAGTTTGGTTCACTTTTATTTTAAGTTGCTAAAAATTTCAGAAAGTTTTTCACAGGAAGAAATATGTTTAGGAAAATGTACCAAGGTGGTTCCTCAAGGAAGCAAGGACCCAAGCCCGCAATACACGAGCCGGACAATGAACTACCAAGGATGCTCAAGTGAGGCCTTGTGCATGGCCGTCAGAGGACTTCATGGTTCGAGCAGGAATCAAGGAGGAATTTCACGCATATGCGCGTAACGCTGATCTTGAGAGCTTCGAGGCAGATACGTGCCGTCAGTACTACTACCTCACTGATTCCTTTGTGAGAAGGTTTGAATTTACATCATCACGCAATTCTCAAATTGTCCTGTTTGATCTTTATGATAAATCTTATACCATGGACTTAGAAGATTTTAATACTGCTTGTTGAGACGTCTCCAACATATCTATAATTTTTTATTGTTCCATGCTATATTATATCCTGTTTTGGACATTATTGGGCTTTATTATACACTTTTATATTATTTTTGGGACTAACCTATTAACCGGAGGCCCAGCCCAGAATTGCTATTTTTTGCCTATTTCAGAGTTTCGCAGAAAAAGAATATCAAATGGAGTCCAAATGGAATGAAACCTTCGGGAACGTGATTTTCGGAATGAACATGATCCAGAGGACTTGGACCCTACGTCAAGAAAGCAACCAGGAAGGCACAAGGTAGGGGGCGCGCCTACCCACCCCCCCAGGCGCGCCCTCCACCCTCGTGGGGCCCACGTTGCTCCACCGACGTACTTCTTCCTCCTATATATACCTACGTACCCCCAAACTACCAGATGCGAAGCCAAAACCCTAATTCCACCGCCGTAACTTTCTGTACCCGTGAGATCCCATCTTGGGGCCCTTTCCGGAGCTCCGCCGGAGGGGGTATCGATCACGGAGGGCTTCTACATCAACACCATAGCCTCTCCGATGAAGTGTGAGTAGTTTACTTCAGACCTTCGGGTCCATAGTTATTCGCTAGATGGCTTCTTCTCTCTTTTTGGATCTCAATACAAAGTTCTCCCCCTCTCTTGTGGAGATCTGTTCGATGTAATCTTCTTTTGCGGTGTGTTTGTTGAGACCGTTGAATTGTGGGTTTATGATCAAGTCTATCTATGAACAATATTTGAATCTTCTCTGAATTCTTTTATGTACGATTGGTTATCTTGGCAAGTCTCTTCGAATTATCAGTTTGGTTTGGCCTACTAGAGTGATCTTTCTTGCAATGGGAGAAGTGCTTAGCTTTGGGTTCAATCTTGCGGTGTCCTTTCCCAGTGACAGTAGGGGCAGCAAGGCACGTATTGTATTGTTGCCATCGAGGATAACAAGATGGGGTTTATTTCATATTGCCTGAGTTTATCCCTCTACATCATGTCATCTTGCTTAAAGCGTTACTCTGTTCTTTTGAACTTAATACTCTAGATGCATGCTGGATAGCGGTCGATGTGTGGAGTAATAGTAGTAGATGCAGGCAGGAGTCGGTCTACTTGTCTTGGACGTGATGCCTATATACATGATCATACCTAGATACTCTCATAACTATGCTCAATTCTGTCAATTGCTCAACAGTAATTTGTTTACCCACCGTAATACTTATGCTCCCGAGAGAAGCCACTAGTGAAACATGTGGCCCCCGGGTCTATTCTCCATCATATTAATCTTCCTTCAACAAGCTATTTCCTTTTCTATTTTTATTTTGCTTTATTTACTTTGCATCTTTATCATAAAAATACCAAAAATATTATCTTATCATATCTATCAGATCTCACTTTCGTAAGTGACCGTGAAGGGATTGTCAGCCCCTTTATTACATTGGTTGCGAGGATTTTATTTGTTTGTGTAGGTGCGAGGGACTCGCGCGTGGACTCCTACTGGATTGATACCTTGGTTCTCAAAAACCGAGGGAAATACTTATGCTACTTTGCTGCATCACCCTTTCCTCTTCAAGGGAAAACCAACGCAGTGCTCAAGAGGTAGCAAGAAGGATTTCTGGCGCCGTTGCCAGGGAGTCTACGCAAAATTCAACATACCAAGTACCCATCACAAACCCTTATCTCCCGCATTACATTATTTGCCATTTTCCTCTCGTTTTCCTCTCCCCCACTTCACCCTTGCCGTTTTATTCGCCCTCTCTCTCCGTCCTCCTTCTCTTTCTCTATTTGCCTCTTTTTGCCCGTCTCTTGTTTGCTTGTGTGTTGGATTGCTTGCTTGTCGTTATGGCTAGTCCCCTATCTTCCCCTTTGTCTCCTGAGTTTGAGGTTCTTCACTTCAAACAAAGACAAGGAGAAAACTTAAAATATGCTTGGTTTACAATGATGGGGTTTTATCGTAATTGCACCCTAGAGGTGAATTTTGGAATTCTGCTTCGCAACTTTTATGTTGGATTGAATTTGTCTCATAGACAACTCTTGGATTCCGTTGCCAAAGGCAATTTTATTGAAATTGATCCCAGTATTGTGCATGAAATTATAGAGGGTATAGTGGGAACACTACCCCAACAAAAGGGGCATCATCATACCCAAGAAGAAACGCAAGTTTTTGAGAAAATTTGCGAAGTAACCAAGATTTTACTAAAATCTCTTGAACCTCTTAAGAGTGTTAGCTGGAATCTCCATCGCATGAATATGTTGATTACCCTTTGCAATAAGCGTTTGGATTCTTTATATCTCAAATTTTCCGAATATGAGGGGAAACGTAAGGAACCTCCCGGATTCGAGCATAACTCTCCAAAAAGATTAAAGACCCAAAGTGATATTACCTAGATCTATCCTTGCTTTTATGCCTAGCTAGGGGCGTTAAACGATAGCGCTTGTTGGGAGGCAGCCCAATTTTATTTTTATTACTTGCTTTTTTCTCCTGTTTAGTAATAAATAATTTATCTAGCCTCTGTTTTCATTGTGTTTTTTTGTTTAATTAGTGTTTGTGCCAAGTAGAACCGTTGGGAAGACTTGGGGAAAGTCTTTTTAATCTTGCTGTAAAAAACAGAAACTTTAGTGCTCACAAGAATTGCTGCCAATTTTATTTGGAAAGTGCTATTTAGTTAATTATTTTTGCAGATGATTAATAGATAAAATCCTCACGTCCAGAAATTTATTTTAGAATTTTTGGGGTTCCAGAACTTGCGTTAGCTACAGATTAATACAGACTGTTCTGTTTTTGGCAGATTCTATATTTCGTGTGTTGTTTGCTTATTTTGATGAATATATGGCTAGTAAAATAGTTTATAAACCATAGAGAAGTTGGAATACAGTAGGTTTAACACCAATATAAATAAAGAATGAGTTCATTACACTACCTTGAAGTGGTGTTTTGTTTTCTTTCGCTAACGGAGCTCACGAGATATTCTACTTTAAGTTTTGTGTTGTGAAGTTTTCAAGTTTTGGGTGAAAGATTTGATGGATTATGGAACAAGGAGTGGCAAGAGCCTAAGCTTGGGTAAGCCCATTGCACCCCAAGATAATCTAAGGACACCTAAAATCCCAATCTTGGGGATGCCCCGGAAGGCATCCCCTCTTTCGTCTACTTCCATCGGTAACTTTACTTGGAGCTATATTTTTATTTACCACATGATATGTGTTTTCCTTGGAGCGTCTTGTATTATTTGAGTCTTTATTTGTTAGTTTTACACAATCATCCTTGCTGTACACACCCTTTGAGACAGACACACATGATTCGGAAATTGTTAGAATACTCTATGTGCTTCCCTTATATCTTTTGAGTTATATAGTTTTTGCTCTAGTGCTTCACTTATATCTTTTAGGGCACGGTGGTGGATTTGTTTTATAGAAACTATTGTTCTCTCATGCTTCACTTATATTATTTTGGGAGTCCTACAAAACAGCGTGGTAATTTGCTTTAATTATGTTAGGCATTCAACATTAATAAAAAAATTCTTATGAGTGTGTTGAATACTATGAGAAGTTTGATACTTGATAATTGTTTTGAGATATGGAAATGGTGATATTAGAGTCGTGCTAGTTGAGTAGTTGTGAATTTGAGAAATGCTTGTGTTGAAGTTTGTGATTCTCGTAGCATGCACGTATGGTGAACCGTTATGTGAAGAAGTTGGAGCATGATTTATTTATTGATTGTCTTCCTTATGAGTGGCGGTCGGGGACGAGCGATGGTCTTTTCCTACCAATCTACCCCACTAGGAGCATGCGCGTAGTACTTTGCTTCGATAACTAATAGATTTTTGCAATAAGTATGTGAGTTCTTTATGACTAATGTTGAGTCCATTGATTATACGAACTCTCACCCTTCCACCATTGCTAGCCTCTCTAATAACGCGCAACTTTCGCCGGTATCATACACCCACCATATACCTTCCTCAAAACAGCCACCATACCTACCTATCATGGCATTTCCATAGCCATTCCGAGATATATTGCCATGCAACTTTCCACCTTTCCGTTTACTATGACACGCTCCATCATTGTCATATTGCTTTGCATGATCATGTAGTTGACATTTTAGTTGTGGCAAAGCCACTATTCATAATTCTTTCGTACAAGTCACTCATGCATCATTGCTCTCCCGGTATACCGCCGGAATTCATATAGAGTCATACCTTGTTCTAGTATCGAGTTGTAATCGTTGAGTTGTAAATAAATAGAAGTGTGATGATCATCATTCATAGAGTATTGTCCCAAAAAAAGAAAGGCCAAAAAAGGAAAGCCCAAAAAATATATATAAAGGGACAATACTACTCTCCTTTTTCCACAATTGTGCTTCGAAGTAGCACCATGATCTTCATGACAGAGAGTCTCCTATGTTATCACTTTCATATACTAGTGCGAATTTTTCATTATAGAACTTGGCTTGTATATTCCAATAATGGGCTTCCTCAAAATGCCCTAGGTCTTCGTGAGCAAGCAAGTTGGATGCACACCCACTTAGTTCTTTTTGTTGAGCTTTCATATACTTATAGCTCTAATGCATCCATTGCATGGCAATCCCTACTCACTCACATTGATATCTATTAATGGGCATCTCCATAGCCCGTTGATACGCCTAGTTGATGTGAGACTATCTTCTCCCTTTTTGTCTCCTCCACAACCACCATTCTATTCCACCTAAAGTGCTATGTCCATGGCTCACGCTCATGTATTGCGTGAAGATTGAAAAAAATTTAGAACACCAAAAGTATGAAACAATTGCTTGGCTTGTCATCGGGGTTGTGCATGATTTAAATACTTTGTGTGGTGAAGATGGAGCATAGCCAGACTATATGATTTTGTAGGGACAACTTTCTTTGGCCATGTTATTTTGAAGAGACATAATTGCTTAGTTAGTATGCTTGAAGTATTATTATTTCTATGTCAATATTGAAATTTTGTCTTGAATCTTTTGGATCTGAATATTCATACCACAATTAAGAGAATTACATTGAAATTATACCAAGTAGCATTCCACATCAAAAATTCTGTTTTTATCATTTACCTACTCGAGGACGAGCAGGAATTAAGCTTGGGGATGCTTGGTATGTCTCCAACGTATCTATAATTTTTTATTGTTCCATGCTATATTATATCCTATTTTGAACATTATTGGGCTTTATTATACACTTTTATATTATTTTTGGGACTAATCTATTAACCGGAGGCCCAGCCCAGAATTGTTGTTTTTTTGCCTATTTCAGAGTTTCGCAGAAAAAGAATATCAAACGGAGTCCAAACGGAATGAAACCTTCGGGAACGTGATTTTCGGAACAAACATGATCCATAGGAGTAACTCCCAAGGTATTTTCGGAATGTGATTTTCGGAACGAACATGATTTTCGGAACGAATATAATCAACGCGTAGAAGTAACTCCTAAGGGTTTGATAGTAACAGGGCAATAGGTTCTACCTCAATAACTACTTCCCAACCCACAAGTTAATGACATCCTAATCATGCAATGTTTGAGGATTGGAACTAATGCATAAAAACTGGGTATGAAAATAGTATGATCAATGTGTTACTTGCCTTGCTGACGATCCGCGAAACCTAGGGACTCGTAGTAACACACTTCGCACTTCGGGAATTCTATCGCAAACAAACAATAGCATACATAAGCAACAAGCAAAGATGCACAAGCAAAACTCAAATAAGAGAGGTTGACCAGAAAGTTCAACTTAAGAACTCCGATTCGCAAAAAGAATCAAAACAAACGGAGCAACGAAACTCAAATGGCGAAAGAAACAAGATCCGTTTACTAATTGGACTAAGGTCAAATTTTACAGTACCAAAATCTTGTTTAAGTTGATTAAACAGAAATAGGGTCTCGAGACGAAGATCTAGGCGCTTGAATCGCCTGATTCCGACTAACGAGCAAAAGGATAAACAAAAACTAAGATCGGATCAGAAATCACGATCGAAAATAATCGCAGAAAAATCCGATAAAAGAAAACTGACGAACAGACTAATGAACGAGCGTTCATTAGCTGTAACTAACGGGTGAAAACCATTTTTTTAAAGAAACGTATGAACGAACGTCCACTAATTAGAAGAACCGAAAAAATCGGCGAACCGATCTAAAAAAAGAACTAGGGTTTCTAAAAAAACCAAACGGTTTTTAGAAAAACGGCGGCGGATCGGCGCGGTACCTCGACGAGGTGGTTCCGACGAGGCGGGGTCCGGCGGCGGGGCGGCGGGGCTCCGCGGCGGCGCGGGCGGCAAGCGGCGGCGGCGGGGCGCTGCAGCGGCGGCGGCGAGGCGCGGGCGGCGGGAGGCGGCGCGGCTTGGGGCGGCGGCGGTGGTTGTGGTGGTGGGGCTCGGGCGGTGCGTATATAAAGGGGGCGGGGTAGGCGGCTTGGGGGATGGGCCAAGGAGGCGGCGGTGGAGTCCGAGTCGGTGGCGGCACGCGCGCGAGGAAGGCGGCGGCGCGGCGGTTGGGCCGGCGGCCCGGCTGGGTTTCGGCCCAGTTGGCTGGAACTTTTATTTAAAACAATTTCGCCGACAGAAATAAAATCCTAGAAAATAAAATAAAAATCTAAAAAGTGCCAAAACAAATTTTCACCGCCTAAATAAAATATTTAGGATGAGATGAACATTTTCTTGGCCCTAAAATGCAATTTTGAAAACGTGCAATTTTTCTAATGCAAATAAAATCAAATAAATGATTTTAATATTTTTCCTCCAATATTTCAATTATTTTGGAGAAGTCATATTATCTCCTCTCATATATTTTTAATATGAAATATTTTTTGGAGAGAAATAATTAAAATCAATAATCCTCTTTCATTATTTGATAAAATCAAATATGAAAACTGGGAAATCCTCAACTCTCTCCGAGGGTCCTTGAGTTGCTTAGGGTTTCGAGGATTGCAGAACGAAAATGCAATAAAATATGATATGCATGAATGACCTATGTATAACATTCCAAATTGAAAATTTGGGATGTTACAAACCTACCCCCCCCCTTAAGATGAATCTCGCCCTCGAGATTCGGGTTGGCTAGAAAATAGGTGTGGGTGGTCTTTGCGGAGATCATCCTCTCGTTCCCAGGTGGCTTCATCCTCGGTATGGTGGCTCCACTGAACCTTGCAAAACTTAATAACCTTGCTGTGGGTGACTCGGCTGGCAAACTCAAGAATCTTAACCGGCTTCTCCTCATAAGTCAAATCACTGTCCAACTGAATCGCCTCCAAGGGTACTGTATCTCTTAACGGTATATCGGCCATCTCAGCATGACACTTCTTCAGCTGTGAAACGTGAAATACATCGTGAACTCCTGACAATCCCTCAGGTAATTCCAACTTGTAGGCAACTTCACCCATCCGTTCCAAAACACGATACAGTCCTACAAATCTCGGGGCTAACTTTCCCTTAACTCCAAAATGTTTCACTCCTCGCAAGGGGGATACTCGCAGATATGCTCTATCTCCAATTTCATAGGTTACCTCCTTGCGTTTCGAGTCTGCGTAACTCTTCTGCCTAGACTGAGCAATCTTCAGTCTATCACGAATCAGTTTAACCTTCTCCTCAGACTCCTTGATCAAGTCTGGTCCAAACAACCGTCGATCTCCTACCTCATCCCACATCAACGGTGTTCTGCACCTACGACCATACAGGGCTTCAAACGGTGTCATCTTCAAATTGGCTTGGTAGCTATTGTTGTATGAGAACTCTGCATAGGGAAAATTGTCATCCCAGCTAGATCCATAATCTAGCGCACAGGCTCTCAACATGTCCTCCAAAATCTGATTGACTCTCTCAGTCAGTCCATCTGTCTGCGGGTGAAACATTGTGCTAAACTCCAATCTTGTTCCCAAAGTCTGGTGTAACTGATGCCAAAACATTGAAGTAAACTGTGTTCCTCTGTCTAATACAATGGTCCTCGGAACTCCATGCAGACATACGATCCTAGACATATATATCTTGGCCAACTTCACACTTGTATAGATGGTTTTCACTGGGATAAAGTGAGCCACTTTGGTCAAGCGATCAACCACTACCCATATAGAATCATATCCTGCTTTGGTTCTAGGCAATCCGGTGATAAAGTCTGTGCCAAGTTTATCCCACTTCCATTCGGGTATCGGCATAGGCTATAACAATCCTGCTGGCTTCTGATGCTCTGCTTTTACTCTTTGACATACATCACATATGGCTACAAACTCGGCAATATCCTTCTTCATACCAGTCCACCAGAAATGTTCCTTCAAATCCAAATACATCTTGGTGTTTCCGGGGTGTATCGAGTATGGAGAATCATGAGCCTCCTGAAGTATTAACTTCCCGATATCTGGATTATTGGGCACATAAACTCGGTCCTCAAACCATAAGGTATCGTGCTCATCCTCACGAAAACCTTTGGCCTTTCCTTTGCTCATCTTCTCCTTTATCTTGGTAATCTCTTTGTCACCCTTCTGAGCTTCTCGAATCTTGCCCAACAATGTAGACTGAACCTCCATTGTTGCAACGAAACCTCTTGGAACAATCTCCAATCGAAGTTCCATGATATCCTCTACTAACTCCTTCGGCAATCCCTTACTTTCAAGGACATTGGCATAACTCTTCCGGCTCAAAGCGTCTGCTACGACATTAGCATAGTCCTTTATAAGCTCCAACCATCTTCTCTGCCTAAGGTTCAGTTCCTTCTGTGTGAAGATGTACTTCAAACTCTTATGATCCGTGTACACATCACAACGGTTTCCAATAAGGTAATGTCTCCAAGTCTTCAACTCATGCACTACGGCTGCTAGCTCCAAATCATGCGTGGCATAGTTCAACTCATGAGGTTTTAGTTGTCGTGAGGCATATGAAACAACTCTTCCGTCCTGCATAAGCACACATCCAAGTCCTAAGCGAGAGGCATCGCAATACACTTGGAACTCCTTATGTATATCTGGTAGTGTTAGCACTGGGGTTGTAGTCAAACGTTTCTTCAACTCCTGGAAACTTGCCTCGCAATCTTTTGTCCATTTAAACTTAGTATCTTTGTTCAATAGTTCAGTCATTGGCTTCGCAATCTTGGAAAAATTCTCAATGAATCTCCGGTAGTATCCTGCGAGTCCAAGGAAGCTGCGGATCTCGCCAACTGAAGTGGGTGTCAACCATTCAGTGACTGACTGAACCTTGCTGGGGTCTACTGCTATACCGTCTCCTGGTATAACATGTCCAAGGAATCTGACTTCCTTCAACCAAAACTCGCATTTGCTGAACTTAGCATACAAGTGGTGTTCCCTGAGTTTTTCGAGAACTAAGCGCAAATGCTCCTTGTGCTCCTCTTCATTCTTCGAGTATACCATAATATCATCAATAAACACCACAACAAACTTGTCCAAATACTCCATGAACACCTTGTTCATCATGCTCATGAAATAGGCAGGGGCGTTAGTCAGTCCAAACGACATGACCATATACTCGTATAATCCATACCGCATGGTGAACGCTCTCTTTGGTATATCCTTCTCTTGAATCTTCAAGTGATGATATCCCGATCGTAGATCGATCTTCGAAAACACTTTAGCTCCTTGCAGCTGATCAAACAGATCATTGATCATCGGCAGTGGATACTTGTTCTTAATCGTCACTTCATTCAAAGCTCGATAATCAACAACCATCCTTAGGGACTTATCCTTCTTCTCAACCAAAAGTACTGGGGCTCCCCAAGGTGACGAACTTCTTCGAATGTAGCCTTTCTCCAATAAATCCTTGATCTGTTTCTTAATTTCCTCCAGATCATTTGCGGGCATCCGATAGGGTCTCTTGGATATTGGCCCTGTACCTGGCAATAGCTCTATCAGAAACTCAATGTCTCGATCCAGTGGCATGCCTGATAACTCCTCTGGAAAAACATCTAGGTAATCCTTCACTACATGCACTTCCTCCTGAACAACTCCCGTGAGGGCATTCACTTGGCTCCTCCTAGGCACATGCCTAGATACATACTTAATCCTTTTTCCCTCCGGGGTGGTGAGATAAATCGACTTACTAGAACAGTCAATACTTCCTCCATACTTTGACATCCAGTCCATACCTAATATCACATCCAATCCTTGTGACTCCAAGATAATTAGGTCGGACGAAAAAACATGTGTGCCAATGGTTAGGGGTATCTGGTCGCACCATCGGCTAGCCATGTACTCTGCTCCTGGTGAACTCACTAGGAGAGGGGTCCTAAGGGTTTGGGTTGGTAGTTTAAACTTATCCACGAATCCCCTTGATATGTATGAATGCGATGCACCAGTATCGAAAAGAACAAGAGCGGTAAATGACTTAACCAAAAACTTACCTATTACCGCATCCGGCTGCTCTTCAACCTCCTCCACGTTAACGTGGTTCACTTGTCCTTTGTTGAATGGATTAGGCTTCTTCCCAGTGCTCCCATTTTCATTTCCATTCCTTCCTTCAGGGCAATCATTGGCATAGTGCCCTGTCTTCCCACACTTAAAGCAAGTAACTTGACTTAGATCTCTTTTGGCGGGTGTGGCTGGGTTGGAGCGGTTCTGATTGTTGTTAGCTCCGTTCCCATTTCCATTCTTAGCACCATTGTGGTTATGCGATCCTCCTCCAGTGTGGTTGTGACCGCCATGGTTATGAACAAGTCCTCCCGAGTTCGGAGTTAGGCAAGGCTTCTGCTGAGCTCCTGAGTTATACTTCCCTTGTCCGTACTTCCTCTTACGGTTTTGAATCTGCTGCTGCTTCCCTTCAATCATAAGAGCCTTATCTACCAACTCCTGGTAATTGTTGAAGGTTGCTACCATCAACTGCATGCTCATCTCATCATTCAGCCCTTCCATAAACTTCTCCTGCTTCGCGGCATCTGTGGCCACATCATCAGGGGCATAGCGAGATAACTTGCTAAACTCATCCACGTACTGAGCCACAGTACAGTTCCCCTGGCGTAAGTTGCAGAACTCCCGCTTCTTCATCTGCATAGCTCCAGTTGAGACATGGGCGGTCCGGAAAGCTTGCTGGAACTGGTCCCATGTGACATTGGCTATGGGGAAAGTGGCCGTGTAATTCTCCCACCATGAGGCTGATGGTCCATCCAATTGATGTGCGGCAAAGCGCACCTTCTCAGCATCTGTGCAACCTGCGGTGGTCAACTCCCTTCCAATACGGCGTAGCCAATCATCCGCAACTATAGGCTCGGTGCTACTGGAAAACACCGGCGGCTGTAACCTTAGAAAACGGGCTAGGTTGTCCACTGGTGGCGGGTTGTTGTTGTTGTTATTGTTGTTGCCCTGGTTCTGAACTAGCAATTGCATCAAGGCATTCTGCTGCTAGATCAACTGAGTGAGCTAGGATGGGAAAGCAAAACCAGCGTCACGTCTCGGAGGCATCTAATGGGTTTAGATGGAAGAGATCAGAATAGAAAAGTGATCTAATGAGAAAGCACTACCCATATGCACATGAGACAAACACAATCATTTCACTCAATCAATCAAGCAAGGGCATACAAGCGGTCTAGAACTACCGCAAAAGTGCTCAACTACTACTAAATACATGGGGGAATACTAATAATATATGGTGGTCATCTAGAAATTTTGATCGGTGCAAGACTCCATGATGTCTGCTCCAACTTCGTCTTCAAAGTCATCATCACTAGGATCGGAATCGGTGTCGTCGATGATGATGTAGTTGTCCAGGCAAGTGGATCCATCGTCTTCTACTCCCGGTGGTGGTCCTCCCATGAATACTCCGATCTTCTTAACTAGGTCGTCATTCTTCTCCAGTAGTGTCTTGATTTCCTCCTCATATCCATCGCATGTAAACTTGAGTTCTTCCTCCAGCTCGATGATCCTAGTCTTCGCCTTCTTCAAGTCCATCATGTCCGCGCACATCTGGTTCTCCTGACGTCAAATGTGCCGGTTTAACTCCTGGATGAAAGCTACAATGGATCTATCCTTCTTGGTGCAGCTTACTTCCTATTGCTCGTCTTGGCGCCCACATGTCTGGTAGATAGTGTCCTTGAGTTCCCTGTTGTAGACTTCTCCAATGCGTCCCATGGTAATGTGGGCTTCCATGCTCTTGCCTAGACTCCAGGTGGGTGCTTCGAAAGAAAATTCTATGGGTTTAGAAATTGGCGAGAACGTCCTTCCTGGAACTTGTACTTGAATCATCCAGCGCTCTTCTTCTGGTAAGGTGGCGTTGTACGTCCCGGTGAAGCTTGGTATTCCAATGTTCAAGTACCTAGTGACTTCCTTCAAGTGGCGCCCAAAAGGTGTCTCTTCATCCGGTTGTGCAAACTTGTTCTTCATCTCCGTCATCCTAAAGAGTAGAAAATGGAGAGGAGTCTGAAATGAGTAGAGAAGAGTGACCTATGGTTTATCTTAGTGGTTGTGTCCTACACTCAGCGTGGGCTCTGATACCATCTTGTAGCGACCCGACCTCAAATGGTCAAGTCTCTGTGCTTCAGTGTCATCCCTGGATCGGTAATGCTGACACACACAGTACTCGAAGGATTTATAACAGAGTAGCAATCACACACTTATTACATCGAATGTCTCAAGAGAGAACTTATTACAATAATATGGCTTAAGGCCATCTAATACGATAACAGCGGAAGGCTTGGAAGATAAAGTGAGTCCATCAACTCCAATAGCATAGCTGAGCTGTACGGCAACGACCTAACGAACCTTACTCCTCATCTGAAAAGTCTGCAACATAATATGTTGCAGCCCGAAAATGGGTTAGCACATGGAATATGTTGGCAATATAACACAGTAGAGCATGAACGGAATAATGCTATCACTACATGCATATTTGGCTGGTGGAAATCTCTATGGTTATAGTTTTTGCAAAAAGCCAATTTTTCCGTACAACAAAGGAATAGATTTTAATTTAACTATCATGGTGGTTGAAACATTGAGAAGGTACCCCCATCTCAATCCCAATTAAAGTAGTTAACAACCCAACAATATTAATTAAAAGTGATGAGATACATGTGATAACCCAAGTACTAGATACTCAAGATTGTCCATAACCGGGGACACGGCTAACCATGATTAGATTGTACACTCTGCAGAGGTTTGCGCACTTTTACCCACAAGACTCGATCACCTCCGTTGGATTTCTCGCACTATATGGTGAGAAACGGATGACCGAGACAAAGTCTTTCAGAAACATTAACTCTCTACTCCGGGTAGACCATACCAAACCTACAAAACCCACTACCTGCTGATCCACCTCTTCAAGAGCTTCACGTAACTTAATCAACTATGCTAGAGCCCATAATAGCTTGTGGCTGCACAGAAGTTTCTAGCATGAATCATCTCAGTTCCCTTTGAGCCTGGGTGGCGTTCCTTAGGAAGATCACACGAGTACCCCGGGGTTTCCAAAAAAACAGACAACACTGGGTTCCCCTGGTGCCTCAATCCACCCAGATGTTTACTTAAGTTGCCACCTTAAGTTGAACCATTAATTAACAAACTCACATCTGTCATGGATTTCACTCAAACCCAAACCACATCTACGAGCATAGCAATATAATCAACGCGTAGAAGTAACTCCCAAGGGTTTGATAGTAACAGGGCAATAGGTTCTACCTCAATAACTACTTCCCAACCCACAAGTTAATGACATCCTAATCATGCAATGTTTGAGGATTGGAACTAATGCATAAAAACTGGGTATGAAAAGAGTATGATCAATGTGTTACTTGCCTTGCTGACGACCCGCGAAACCTAGGGACTCGTAGTAACACGCTTCGCACTCCGGGAATTCTATCACAAACAAACAATAGCATACATAAGCAACAAGCAAAGATGCACAAGCAAAACTCAAATAAGAGAGGTTGACCAGAAAGTTCAACTTAAGAACTCCGGTTTGCAAAAAGAATCAAAACAAAGGAGCAATGAAACTCAAATGGCGAAAGAAACAAGATCCGTTTACTAATCTGGACTAAGGTCAAATTTTATAGTACCAAAATCTGGTTTAAGTTAATTAAACAGAAAGAGGGTCTCGAGACGAAGATCTAGGCGCTTGAATCTCCTGATTCCGACTAACGAGCGAAAAGATAAACAGAAACTAAGATTGGATCAAAATCGCGATCGAAAATAATCACAGAAAAATCCGATAAAAGAAAACTGACGAACAGACTAACGAACGAGCGTTCGTTAGCTGTAACTAACAGGCAAAAACCTTTTGTTTAAACGAATGTATGGACGAACGTCCGCTAATTTGTAGAACTGGAAAAAAAACGGCGAACCGATCTAAAAAACGAACTAGGGTTTCTAAAAAAACAGGCGGCGGATCGGCGCGGTACCTCGACGAGGTGGCTCCGGCAAGGCAGGGTCAGGCGGCGGGGTGGCAGCTCGCGGGGCGGCGGGGCTTGGCGGCGGCGCGGGCGGCAAGCGGCGGCGGCACGCTGCAGCGGCGGTGAGGCGTGGGCGGCGGGAGGCGGCGCGGCTCGGGGCAGCTTGGGGCGGCGGCGGTGGGGCTCGGGCGGCGCGTATATAAAGGGGGCGGGGTGAGCGGCTTGGGGGAGGGGCCAAGGCGGCGGCGGCGCGCGCGCGCGCGAGGAAGGCGGCGGCGCGGCGATTGGGTCGGCGGCCCGGCTGGGTTTCGGCCCAGTCGGCTGGAACTTAAAAAAAAATAATTTCACCGACAGAAATAAAATCCTAGAAAATAAAATAAAAATCTAAATATGCCAAAACAAATTTACACCGCCTAAATAAAATATTTAGGACGAGATGAACATTTTCTTGGCCCTAAAATGCAATTTTCAAAACGTGCAATTTTTCTAATGCAAATAAAATCCAAATAAAAATCAATTAAAATCAAATAAATGATTTTAATATTTTTCCTCCAATATTTCAATTATTTTGGAGAAGTCATATTATCTCCTCTCATATATTTTTAATATGAAATATTTTTCAGAGAGAAATAATTAAAATCAAAAATCCTCGTTTCATTATTTGATAAAATCAAATATGAAAACCGGGAAATCCCCAACTCTCTCCGAGGGTCCTTGAGTTGCTTAGGGTTTCGAGGATTGCAGAACGAAAATGCAATAAAATATGATATGCATGAATGACCTATGTATAACATTCCAAATTGAAAATTTGGGATGTTACAGTGGAGTAATAGTAGTAGATGCAGGCAGGAGTCGGTCTACTTGTCTCGGACGTGATGCCTATATACATGATCATACCTAGATACTCTCAAAACTATGCTCAATTATTTCAATTGCTCAACAGTAATTTTTTTACACACCGTAATACTTATGCTCTCGAGACAAGCCACTAGTGAAACCTATGGCCCCCGGGTCTATTCTCCATCATATTAATCTTCCTTCAAAAGTTATCTCCTTTATCGTTTTTATTTTGCTTTATTTACTTTGCATCTTTATCATAAAAATACCAAAAATATTATCTTATTATAACTATCAGATCTCACTTTCGTAAGTGACCGTGAAGGGATTGACAACCCCTTTTATTGCGTTGGTTGCGAGGATTTTATTTGTTTGTGTAGGTGCGAGGGACTCGCGCATGGCCTCCTACTGGATTGATGCCTTGGTTCTCAAAAAATGGAGGGAAATACTTACGCTACTTTGCTGCATCACCCTTTCCTCTTCAAGGGAAAACCAACGCAGTGCTCAAGAGTTAGCATTTTAAACTCCCACAGTGGGGTAATGTTAGTGAACCTCGTAAATCCGAATATAAATATTTTCATGGTAGTATCATTGTGGGGGAATCTTGGGAAATAACACAAGCTACCATAGGGAGCATTCATTTTCCTGCCATACATTATTTTGCTCTCTTCATAGGTAGATGCATTGATGGTAAGGATGAAGCATGTCACATGTGTGTTCCTGGCCTAAGTGTTCTCAAGAGTGCTGTGTTAGGAGATATACAATATAACTTGGGGGCATTGTTGCATGTAAGTTGCATAATAATAGAATTAATGGTGATTTCTTTGGTGGAATTTATGCAACCCGTTTAGCTGATTTTCTTGAGGTACCCATACGTGGATATGACATTGAGTTGCCTCCTACTTATTTAGATTATAATGATATGGTTCGTCATCAGGTTGTTGAGAGGAACGATTAGTCCCTCCAGTACCGACTAATATTTGACACACGACACACCTATCACGTTGCTCTCCCTGCTCCTGCTTTCTTTGACTTTCAGGCAAAAAGGAGATATGTTATAACCAGGGAGGAGGCGGACGAGTACGAGAGGAGGACGGGGGCAGCTCGCCTCCAGGCTGCCGCTCTTCAGGCAGTAGCTGATGCATCTCAGTAAGACCCCAGCTTCAACTTCGGATATCCACCAGGCCATCCATGGGCATAGACCAACTTAGGCCAGAAGCCTAAGCTTGGGGGAGTACGTATTTCACACCAACATTACATTCATGTTCACACACTCATGCCAATTGTCGGTGCTCATAATGTTTCATTGTATCATCCATGCTAGTTTATTTATTTTTAAGCTTTCTTCTTGTGTGTTTGAAAAACCTTAAGAAAAACCCCCAAAAAAATTAGTTGTAGCTTTTAGCTAGTTTACTTTCCATGCCTGTAGTAGTAGTAATTAAAAATAAAACCCAAAAAGATTTCTCGTTCTTCTTCTGCTTGTTGGGAGCTTTCCCGTGTAAATAGTTTTGTTTCTTTTCTTTGAGGGTCGAGAGGAGAAGACCATGATGAAAATGTTAAATGGCTCTTATATGCATTATTGTTGATTTAACCAAGAGCCATATTACCTTGTCTTCTCCTATGGATTGAATGCTTGCAGATTCCAGCTTAGTCTAATGCACGTGCACTATTATTATTATCCACACTATTCGGTCGTGCAAGTGAAAGGCAATAATGACGATATATGATGAACTGGTCGAGATAAGAAAAGCTGGTATGAACTTGACCTCTCTTGTTTTTGTAAATATGATTAGTTCATCGTTCCTGATTCAGCCTATTATGAATGAAACATGTTTGCAATGACAATTAGAGATTATAGTTGCTTATGCCATGCTTAATTAGCTAGGAGTTTATAATGGTTTACCTTGCATGTCAACATGCTATTAAAATGGTTGTGATGTGGTATGATGGGGTGGTATACTCCTTTGAACGATTCGAGTGGCTTGACTTGGCACATGTTCACGCATGTAGTTGAAACAAAATTAGCATAGCCTCTATAATATTTATGGTCATGGTAAATTATATCCTACTCATGCTTGCATTCGGTGTTGATTAATTTTAATGCAAGTTCATGACTGTTGTTGCTCTCTAGCTAGTCGCTTCCCAGTCTCTTTCTAGCCTTCATTTGTACTAAGCGGGAATACTGCTTGTGCATCCAATTCCATAAACCCCAAAGTTATTCCATATGAGTCCACCATACCTAGCTATATACAGTATCTACCTGCTGTTCCAAGTAAATTTGTATGTGCCAAACTCTAAACCTTTAAATAAACATTATGTTTTGTATGCTTGAATAGCTCATGTATCAACTAGGGTTGTCTGTATCTTCCATGCTAGGCAGGTTATTCTCAAAAGGAGTGGACTCCGCTCCTCATTCATGAGAAAATGGCTGGTCACAGGGATGCCCAGTCCCATGCTCAAATCAAATCAAAATAATTGCAAACAAAACTCCCCCGGGATTGTTGTTAGTTGGAGGCACCCGTTGTTTCGGGCAAGCCATGGATTGATGCTTGTTGGTGGTGGGGGAGTATAAACTTTACCATTCTGCTTGGGAACCTCCTATAATGTGTGTAGCATGGAAGATATCGAGATCTCTCGGTTGTTATGTTGACAATGAAAGTATACTGCTCAAAATATTATTCATCTCTATTTCAAAATCAAGCTTTGGCACCTCTACAAATCCCTGCTTCCCTCTGCGAAGGGCTTATCCATTTATTTTTATGTTGAGTCATCATCGTCTTATTAAAAAGCACCAGTTAGAGAGCACCGCTATCATTTGCATGTATTACTGTTAGTTTACATTGAGTATGACTTGACTGGATCACTTTTACCATGAATTACAATGTCTAGTCAGTCCTTGATCTTTAAAGTTGCTCTGCATTTATGTTTTGCGGTCTCAGAAAGGGCTAGCGAGATACCATCTTGTTATATCATATTATGATTGTTTTGAGAAAGTCTTGTCATCCGAGATTTATTATTATTGCTCGCTAGTTGATTATGCCATTGATATGAGTAAACATGAGACCTAAATGTTATTGTGAATATGGTTAGTTCATAATCTTTGCTGAAAACTTGAATGCTGGCTTTACATATTTACAACAATAAGAGAAAACAGAGTTTGTAAAAGTTATTCTTTATCACTTTTAGTTTATCAACTGAATTGCTTGATGTCAGAGTCAAAACCGGTGGATCTCGGGTAGGGGGTCCCAAACTGTGCGTCTAGGCCAGATGGTAACAGGAGGCAAAGCACACAAAGTTTTACCCAGGTTCGGGCCCTCTCGATGGAGGTAAAACCCTACGTCCTGCTTGATTAATATTGATGATATGGGTAGTACAAGAGTAGATCTACCACGAGATCAGAGAGGCTAAACCCTAGAAGCTAGCCTATGGTATGATTGTTGATGTGTATGTTGTCCTACGGACTAAAACCCTCCGGTTTATATAGACACCGGAGAGGGTTAGGGTTACATAGAGTCGGTTACAATGGTAGGAGATCTGAATATCCGTATTGCCAAGCTTGCCTTCCACGCCAAGGAAAGTCCCTTCCGGATACGGGACGGAGTCTTCAATCTTGTATCTTCATAGTCCAGGAGTCCGGCTGAAGGTATAGTTCGGCTATCCGAACACCCACTAATCCAGGACTCCCTCAGTAGCCCATGAACCTGGCTTCAATGACGACGAGTCCGGCGCGCAAATTGTCTTCGGCATTGCAAGACGGGTTCCTCCTCCAAGTACTTCATAGAAGATTTTGAACACAAAGGTAGTGTCCGGCTCTGCAAAATAAGTTTCCACATATTGCCATAGAGAGAATAATATTTGCACAAATCTAATCTGCTGACGTATTCTGTAGTGTGACATCACACCACGGCCAAGCTTTTATTCGAACCATTTTACTGTCCCATCTTAGTGCGTTATGCGAGGCGGTTTCCTTGGCACATCTTGTCAGAGCAGAGATCGTGTCCCCTTATTCCGGGATTCTCATCAATACGGGCGTGGGTAACCCAACCGCGCCTTTGATTACGGCGCTTGGGAGATATGCGAGTTTTACTAGGCTGGCGGGGACACGTAGTTGCGTCCACCCATATAAGGGGATAAGAATCCACCTTTTTTACCTACGCCTTCTTCCTCCTTCACCTATCCATTCTTGCGCACTCGAGCTCCAGCGCCCAAGTCCGCACTCCCCACCTCAACCTTCTCCAGCCATGTCCGGAGTGGGAGGCAAGTGGATGGTCTCCTCCGTCATGGAGGGACATATCAAAAAGCTGAGGAAGGTCGGATACTTGTCTAACGACATTGTGTACCGGCTTCCCGAAAAGGGGCAGCTCATCCCCACCCCAAGGCCCCATGAGAGGGTAGTGTTCCTCCCCCATTTCCTCCGCGGACTGGGCTTCCCTCTCCACCCATTTGTCCGGGGGCTCATGTTCTACTACGGCCTGGATTTCCACGATCTGGCCCCGAATTTTGTACTCAACATCTCGGCGTTTATCATCGTGTGCGAGGCTTTCCTCCGCATCCACCCCCATTTCGGCCTATGGCTCAAGACCTTCAACGTCAAGCCGAAGGTGGTGCGCGACAACCAAGCGGAGTGTGGAGGAGCCATGGTGGGCAAGATGGCCAACGTCCTATGGCTCGAGGGCTCCTTTGTGGAGACCCTGAAGGGGTGGCAATCGGGGTGGTTTTACATCACCGAGCCGCGCGACGCCGAATGGGTCGCACCCCCTGAGTTCTGGTCTGGACCCCCAACGCGGCTCACGTCCTGGAAAGAGACGGGCCTGTCGTGGGGTAAAAAAGGAGCTGACCGGACTCCAAACATGCATCAAAACCCTGGTGGACAGGAAGCTCAAACTTGTCAACGTAGTCCACGTTATGCTCATCCGCTTGATCCTCCCGTGTCAACAACGGGCTTTCAACCTGTGGGAGTTCGACCCGGTGCGGCACCAAACTCTGAGCAGGCTCTTCGACACGACGTACGAAGATGCCTGGAAGGTGCTTTTCAAGGGCGCCGTGGCTCCCGCATCCGCTACTGAGGATCGCGGATTCAGTGCACAGCGTCACGCTCTTACGGTAAGCCGTCTTTTTCCTTTTACAGGGTATCAGTGTTTCATAGTTTGACTCCATGCGAGATCTAAGCTCCCTTTCCGTTGACAGGATTGGTAGGTGACGTCCAGACAGATCAACTGTCCGGCTCCTTTGCCCGAACGCCCAGCGGACGCTCAATTAGCGAAGCTGCTGGTTCCGGCACCCTATGTGGTGCCGAAGAAGAAGGCCAAGAAGAAGGCCACGGGGACTCGAAAGAGTGCCCGACGCCCGGAGGTGTCGGATTGATCATCCGACGAATCCGAGACGCACTCCTGCCACGAAGATGAGGAGGAGGAAGAAGAGACCCCTCCCCCTCCAGCGGGGGAAGGGAAGAAAAGGAAGGCCGCCCCAACTGGGGAAGCCGAAGGGTCCAAGAAGGGAAAAACCCATCCTCCGGACTACTCCACCAACACCGACGACGACGAAGAAGAGTGGCCGCCCAGGGCCAAGCCCCTGGCGAAATCGTAAGTATCCGGATACCGGAGTGATTCCATAGTATTCGTTTATAGTACGACTTTCCCTTATGTCGAATGTGTTTATGCAGCCCTCCCAAAGACTAGCTCGACGCGTCGTCGAGCGGCTCACTGGACTCATCGGAGGTGAACTCGCTTCCGACGGCTTCCTACCCCCGCCCTACGGACGACACCGAAGTGTTGTCCCAACAGGTTCCACTTCGGGAGGAGGTGGTCCTGGAGGCGCCGCAAGGCGACCTCCCGGACTCCAGGAGTAAAGGTGATGAAACCCCCCAGGCTTCCAAGTCCGGCCCTAGGCCGGACACCGCTCCGGAACCTTCAAAGGTTCCAGAGTCCGGCGGGGGACCTCCTTCCAAGAGGAGCAAGCCCACCACGCCGGCGACCTCCGTCCAACCGGAGGCGCCGGACAATCTGCTGGAGGCACTCCAAGGCGCCTCCATCGACGAGGGGTACCGCACCATTATGAGTGCGGTGGTCCAGAAGGTTCAGTTCGCCAAGAGCGGACTGACTGAAGCTTGTACAAGCCTTTTAACAGGCTTTGAGGTAAGTAAAGAATGTGTAAATAACATTACCGCATAGACAGTAGCCCCTGATGCTCTGTTTGGCGTTCGGAAAGAAAAGCCGAATAGAGGATCAAGTAAAAATCGCAGGAGTCTAAAAAGAGTCAATATGCGTGTGCAGGCTTCCCTGCTGGCGTCCGCCGCACTGACTGCGGAGGTGGACGTGTGCTAAAGCAGGACCTCGAGCGGTCCGAGCAAGAGCTCGGACGTGCCAAGAAGCAGCTCGAGGACAATGAAGGTAAGAAATACCTTGTTTAAATTAAACATATATATATATATAAAGGTGCAATTGCAAAAATGACAGGATTATCGTGGCTATTGTAGGGGCCACGTCTGAGGTGGCGACCCTGAAGCAAGCGCTGCTCAAGGCCAAGAAGAGATCGGCTGCGGAGCGCATTGAGCGAGAAAAGTATGAGGCCGAGGTTGGCAAGGTGCGGCAAGAGCTCCAGGCTCTCATGGAAAAACATGAGAGTTTGGAGCGTGACTCAAGGATGCAAGCGTCCGAGCTTGCGGCGGCTACTGAAAGTGCCAAGTCTGCCAAGGCCGAATCCCAGAAGACCCTCCAGGAGTTGGATGAGGTGAAGAAGATAGCAGAGGGTAAGGCATTCTTTATGCAAAGTAAACACATAAGCTTGAGTTACTTGTTACTTACCCGAATCCAGAGTTCTCTAGGCGCGTTCGCAGATCTTCCCCGGAGTATAGCTGATGCCGCCGTATTCTATCGAGCCGAGGAGGGCAGCTCGACGGAGAAGGTGTTCTGGTCTCAATACGCTGAGGCCGGACACCCCGTTCCCCTGAGCGACCAGTTGAAGCAACTGGTCGAGCTCCACAAGGCGGCCGAACAGGCCATGAAGGGCCTCATAGTTCAGCTGTGGCCTGGAGAGGCTCAGCCTGGGAGCTATTTCGGGCTGGTGCGGCGGCTGGTGGAGGCCTGTCCAAGGCTCAAAGTCATCAAGCGCTCCGTCTGCATTGAAGGTGCCCGTAGGGCCCTTGCCCGTGCGAAGGTGCACTGGGGCAAGCTGGATGCTGAGAAGCTTGTGAAGGATGGGCCACCGTCGGGGAAAGAGCATCGCAAGCCCGAAAATTATTATAAGGATGTTCTGAAGGGTGCCCGCCTTGTGGCGGATGAATGTTCTATGGATGTAATTTTTGAGTAAAACTCGCTCGTTTTGTCCTGTGCACTGAAAACTTGTTCATGTGCGCTTAAGCAACGCTGTTTGAATTTAAAATATTACCTTCTGTGCGGCTGTTTATCAATTCTGAGAGACGGTGAGTCGTCGGCTTCTGCCCCCGTGCCGCTAGTGCTGGGGTGTTCGGGGATAAACCTGAGCACTCTTTTTCCCATGTTTGGGTCTTTCGAGGGAGGCGCTCAGCCCAACGAACGAGGCAATCGGACTATAATGTGTGAACACTCTCACTTAGCCATAGAATTCTATAGTTTTAAATTTCGGCGAAGCCCCTGGTATTCGGAAGACCAAGTTCGGGGCGCTATCCACGCCTTGGCCGGACAGAGCCGGCTCCTCGCCCTAAGCGACATAAGTCTTTAAGGACTCGAAAAGACCTCTCGAACAGCGACCAGCTCTCGCCTCATCATGGCGGTCAGTTTTAGCTTTCTCCACTGAGGTGCTCGACCCAGCTCAACCGGGGCACAATCGCAGTGGTTCTCCTAGTGCTACCTTAGCCGATATAGCAAAACGTAAGGCACCAAAACATAGGAGCCGGGCAAACCCAACTATTGACCCAAGACATGATTCGGAGCCGATGCATATAATGCTATAAGTTCGGGGTGCCGCACTTGTTAAAGTGTTCGGACTTCTCACACCATGTTGAGGGGTACTGAAGCCCCTGGCGTATTTTGGCCGTACCAAAGTGTACGGGTGCAACATGTCATTAAGGAACATATATAAATATAAAAAAAGAGTAATGCAAAAATAGACAAAAGCTATTCATTGTTTAATAAAAAGAGCTGCGATCAAAGCAGAGCGATACAAATAATGCGATAAGCAAAAGGTTGGACTATGTAACATGTCGGCTCAAGGGGCAAGCTGCGGAATAATATGCGGAACAGGTATACTGCTCGTGATAGAGACCACCTGGGAGTTCCATAATGCGGCGTGGCTTGTCTGCTTCCCTGGTTCTTGCATCGTTTGTGCGGCAATTGAACTGCCGAACAGGCCTTCCGAAGAGTGGAGTCCTGAAAGTAAGAGAAAATTAAAAAATCGGCAGCCCCTGGTGCGGTTTAAGCCATGTTTCGGGCATGCCGTGATGGTGCCCCTCCCCTGTGCCCATGGTATCTCTAGAGCGTAGTTATGTACGCGAAGTACTGCGTCGCCTTTTTGCGAGGGTTGGGGTTGGGGCCGCATTGTTACGCCTGCTCGGATCGTGCCAGGCGGTCTTATTGTAGGTTACTCCGGGCGCGCTTGACGGTGTTCGGTCGTTTACTGGCCGGACTGGAGAACTGCCTGGAGAGGCTGCTTTGTACTTCCGCTGCAAGGGCCGCCGTGTGCTCATCCGTTCGAAGGGAGCGTTCGGTGTTTCCATTGACCGTAATAAATCCTCGAGGGCCTGACATCTTGAGCTTAAGGTATGCGTAATGCGGTACCGCATTGAACTTGGCGAATGCGGTTCGCCCGAGTAGTGCGTGATAGCCACTGCGAAACGGGACTATGTCGAAGATTAACTCCTCGATTCGGAAATTATCCGGAGATCCGAAGACCACTTCAAGTGTGACTGAGCCTGTACAGTTGGCCTCTACACCTGGTATTACGCCTTTAAAGGTTGTTTTGGTGGGCTTAATCCTCGAGGGATCTATGCCCATTTTCCGCACTGTATCCTGGTAAAGCAGGTTCAGGCTGCTGCCGTCGTCCATAACGACTCTAGTGAGATGAAATTCGTCAATAATTGGGTCTAGAACCAATGCGGCGAAGCCACCATGACGGGTGCTAGTGCGGTGGTCCCTTCGATCAAAGGTGATCAGGCAGGAGGACCATGGGTTGAACTTTGGGGCGACTGGCTCTATCACGTATACGTCCCTTAACGCGCGCTTCCGCTCCCTCTTGGGGATGTGGGTTGCGTATATCATGTTCACCGTCCGCACTTGTGGGGGAAAACCCTTCTGTCCACTGTTGTTCGGCGTCCGGGGCTCCTTGTCGTCATCGCTATGCAGCCCCTTGTCTTCGTTTTCGGTGTTTAACTTGCCTGCCTGCTTGAACACCCAACAATCCCTGTTGGTGTGATTGGCCGGCTTTTCGGGGGTGCCACGTATCTGGCATAAGCGGTCGAGTATTCGGTCCAAACTGGACGGGCCCCTAGGATTCCTTTTGAATGCCTTTTTCCGCTGACCGGATTTAGGGCCTCTGAATCCGGCATTAACTGCCGTATCATCTGCATTGTCGCCGTTAATGCGGCGCTTCTGCTTGTGGCCACGTGACCTGCCACTACTGTCCCTGGTGTCCGAATTACCAGGGTTCTTGGTTATATTGTTGCTACGAGCAAGCCAGCTGTCTTCTCCCACGCAAAAGCGGGTCATGAGTGTCGTGAGTGCTTCCATAGATTTCGGCTTTTCCTGTCCAAGGTGCCGGGCCAGCCACTCATCACGGATATTGTGCTTGAAGGCTGCTAGGGCCTCAGCGTCCGGATAGTCGACTATTTGATTTTTCTTGGTTAGGAACCGTTTCCAGAATTTCCTGGCCGATTCATCTGGCTATTGAATTACGTGACTTAGGTCATCGGCGTCTGGGGGTCGCACATACGTGCCCTGGAAATTGTCGAGGAATGCGGCTTCCAGGTCCTCCCAACAACTGATTGATCCTGTTGGCAAGCTGTTAAGCCAATGCCGAGCTGGTCCTTTAAGCTTGAGTGGGAGGTATTTGATGGCGTGGAAATCATCGCCGCGGGCCATGTGGATATGAAGGAGATAATCCTCAATCCATACCGCAGGATCTGTTGTGCCATCATATGATTCGATGTTTACAGGTTTGAAACCCTCGGGGATTTGATGATCCATTATTTCGTCTGTGAAGCAGAGTGGGTGTGCGGCGCCTTTGTACTGGGCTATATCATGACGTAGCTCCAGTGAGCCTTGTCTACTGTGTTCAGCCCTGCTGAATTTGTGGCCGGCGTGACGGATACCGTCTCGAGCTGTGGGGCTCCCACGCGATCCGTAGATCGATCTTGTTTGTTTAGCCTTGTCCTCCAACATATCTCGTAAGTCCGGCGCATATTCCCGTTCCTTGGTACGGGGTGCGGCTTGAGTGGAGGGCCGAGAGGCCTCTCTGTCGCGGCCACGAGGTGGCCGGTCGGCCGCATCAAGTGCTTCCTCCTCTAATTGGGGTAGCAACCTGCGCTTTGGGTAGCTCTTGGAGGGGCGTTCGAGTTTATGCTCTTCGGCCGCAAGGACTTCAGTCCATTTGTCGACTAGCAAATCTTGACCAGCTCTAAGCTGTTACTGTTTTTTCTTGAGGCTTCTTGCCGTGGCCATAAGCCTGCGTTGAAAACGCTTTTGCTCGACGGGATCCTCTGGCACAACGAATTTGTCATCGTCGAGGCTTGCCTCGTCTTCGGAGGGAGGCATATAATTATCATCCTCGACCTCTCTGTCTGCCGCTCTCTCATGAGGGCTGGTTTCTCCATCCTCCTGTGCTAAATCTTGCTGGAGGGGGTTTTCTTCGGCGCTTTCCGGAGTATTATTATCTCCCGTACTGGAATCGCCGTGTTTGTTTTGGCGGGATTTTGAGCGGCGCCGCTGACGCCGGCGCTTAGGCTGTTTCTTGGAGGGGTCATCCTCCGCTGTTCCGTCGCCATCTCCCTCTTTTGGGGTGTCCACCATGTATATGTCATATGACGAGGTGGCTTTCCAGGGCCTAATAGGCGCTGGTTCTTCATCATCTCCTTCATCGGCGTCCATATCGTCGATGTCTTCGGAGTCGAAGTCGAGCATGTCGGTTAAGTTGTCGACAGTGGCTACAAAGTGGGTGGTGGGTGGGCTTTGAATTTCTTCATCGTCCGAATCCCAACCCTGCTGGCCGCAGTCCGGCCAGGGCTCTCCCGATAAAGAGAGAGACTTTAGTGACTTCAGAATATCGCCAAGAGGCGAGTGCTGAAAGATGTTCGCGGCAGTGAACTCCATGATCGGCGCCCAATCAGATTCGATTGGCAGGGGCGCGGAGTGTTCGGAGTCCAGAGAGGAGTCCGGCTCCTTGGAGTCACAAGTCTCGCAGAGTACGGGGCTGGCGTTCGGCTCAATCGCAGTTGGGATCGCAGCCCCCGAGGCGGCGTCCAACCGCCCATCCTCGATCGGCGCAGTTGGCTCCAAATCAAGGATCGGAGCCGATGCGGGTGCGGCCTCCAGGGCACTGTTCGGCGGCAGAGCTAGATCATGCTCGTCGGGACAGTGCGGCGCGCTCGGTAGTGGCTCGAATCCGTCGAAGATCAAGTCCCCGCGGATGTCATCCGTGTAGTTTAAACTTTAGAATCTGACCTGACGGCCAGGGGCGTAGCTTTTGATCTGCTCCAGATGGCCAAGTGAATTGGCCCGCAGTGCGAAGCTGCCGAAGACGAAGATCTGTCCGGGGAGGAAGGTCTCACCCTGGACTGCATCGCTGTTGAAGATCGTCGGAGTCATCGAGCCTGATGGCGACGACACAGAGGAACTCTCAATGAAAGCACCAATGTCGGTGTCAAAACCGGCGGATCTCGGGTAGGGGGTCCCGAACTGTGCGTCTAGGCCGGATGGTAACAGGAGGCAAGGGAAACGAAGTTTTACCCAGGTTTGGGCCCTCTCGATGGAGGTAAAACACTACGTCCTGCTTGATTAGATTAATATTGATGATATGGGTAGTACAAGAGTTGATCTACCACGAGATCAGAGAGGCTAAACCCTAGAAGCTAGCCTATGATTGTTGATGTGTATGTTGTCCTATGGACTAAAACCCTCCGGTTTATATCAACACCGGAGAGGGTTAGGGTTACATAGAGTCAGTTACAATGATAGGAGATCTGAATATCCGTATCGCCAAGCTTGCCTTCCACGCCAAGGAAAGTCCCTTCCGGATACGGGACGGAGTCTTCAATCTTGTATCTTCATAGTCCAGGAGTCCGGCTGAAGGTATAGTTTGGCTATCCGAACACCCCTAATCCAGGACTCACCCCTAATCCAGGACTCCCTCACTTGAGGACAAGCAAAGGTTTAAGCTTGGGGGAGTTGATACATCTTCAACGTATCTACTTTTCCAAACACTTTTGCCCTTGTTTTGGACTCTAACTTGCATGATTTGAATGGAACTAACCCGGACTGACGTTGTTTTCAGCAGAATTGCCATGGTGTTATTTTTGTGCAGAAATAAAAGTTTTCGGAATGAGCTGAAAATCAACGGAGATTATTTTTGGAATATATAAAAATACTGGCGAAAAGATCCACATCATGGGGCCCACACCCTGTCCACGAGGGTGGGGGCTTGCCTACCCCCCTAGGCGCGCCCCTGCCTCGTGCCCCCCCCATGCTCCACCGACGTCCATATTGACTCCATATATTCACTTTCGGGGAGAAAAAATCAGAGAGAAGGATTCATCGCGTTTTACGATACAGAGCCGCCGCCAAGCCCTAAACTCTCTTGGGAGGGCTGATCTGGAGTCCGTTCGGGGCTCCGGAGAGGGGAATCCGTCGCCATCGTCATCATCAACCTTCCTCCATCACCAATTTCATGATGCTCACCACCGTGTGTGAGTAATCCCATCGTAGGCTTGCTGGACGGTGATGGGTTGGATGAGATTTATCATGTAATCGAGTTAGTTTTGTTAGGGTTTGATCCCTAGTATCCACTATGTTCTGAGATTGATGTTGCTATGACTTTGCTATGCTTAATGCTTATCACTAGGTCCCGAGTGCCATGATTTCAGATCTGAACCTATTATGTTTTCATGAATATATGTGAGTTCGCGATCCCATCTTGCAAGTCTATAGTCACCTATTATGTGTTATGATCCATTAACCCCTAAGTGACAAAAATCGGGATACTTACCGGTGATGACCGTAGGTTGAGGAGTTCATGTATTCACTATGTGTTAATGCTTTGGTCCGGTACTCTATTAAAAGGAGGCCTTAATATCCCTTAGTTTCCAATAGGACCCCACTGCCACAGGAGGGTAGGACAAAAGATGTCATGCAAGTTCTTTTCCATAAGCACGTATGACTATATTTGGAATACATGCCTACATTACATTGATGAACTGGAGCTAGTTCTTTGTCACCCTATGTTGTAACTGTTGTGTGATTGATCGCATCTAACATAATTCTCCATCACCGATCCAATGCCTACGAGATTTTCATATATTGTTCCTCGCTTATTTACTTTTCCGTTGCTACTGTTACAATCACTATAAAACCAAAACTGCTACTGTTACTTTTGCCATTGTTACCACTACTATCATATTACTTTGCTACTAAATACTTTGCTACAGATATTAAGTTTCCAGGTGTGATTGAATTGACAACTCAGCAGCTAATACTTGAGAATATTCTTTGGCTCCCCTTGTGTCAAATCAATAAATTTGGGTTGAATACTCTACCCTCGAAAACTGTTGCGATCCCCTATACTTGTGGGTTATCAATCTCCTAGATAGATCTTGCATGATCGTAGGAATTTTTTTGAAATACTATGTTCCCCAATAGTGGCATCCGAGCTAGGTCTATGTGTAGATGTTATATGCATGAGTAGAACACAAAGGAGTTGTCGCCGTGCGTATATACATATTGCTTGTCGTCACTAGTTGTTTCTTGATTCGGCAGTATTGTTGGATGAAGCGGCCCGGACCGACATTACATGACCGCGTTCATGAGACCGGTTCTACCGATGTGCTTTGCACACATGTGGCTGGCGGGTGTCAGTTTCTCCAACTTTAGTTGAATCGGATTCAATGAACAGGGTTCTTTCTGAAGATCAAAAAGCAATCACTATACCGCATTTTGGGTTTTGATGCATAGGTAAGAATGGTTCTTGCTAGAAGCTCATAGCAGCCACGTAAAACTTGCAACAACAAAGTAGAGGACGTCTAACTTGTTTTTGCAGGGCGTGTTGTGATGTGATATGGTCAAGACGTGATTATATAAATTATTGTATGAGATTATCATGTTTTGTAACACAGTTATCGGCAACTGGTAGGAGCCATATGGTTGTCGCTTTATTGTAGGAAATGCAATCGCCATGTAATTGCTTTACTTTATCACTAAGCGGTAGAGATAGTCATAGAAGCAATAGTTGGCGAGAGGAAAACGATGCTACGATGGAGATCAAGGTGTCAAGCCGGTGACGATGGTGATCATGATGATGCTTTGGAGATGGAGATCAAAGGCACAAGATGATGATGGCCATATCATATCACTTATTTGATTGCATGTGATGTTTATCCTTTATGCATCTTATTTTGCTTAGTATGGTGGTAGCATTATAAGATGATCTCCCACTAAATTTCAAGGTATAAGTGTTCTCCCTGAGTATGCACCGTTGCTACAGTTCATCATGCCGAGACACCACGTGATGATCGGGTGTGATAAGCTCTACGTTCACATACAACAGGTGCAAGCTAGTTTTGCACACGCGGAATACTTGGGTTAAACTTGACGAGCCTAGCATATGCAGATATGCCCTCGGAACACTGAGACCGAAAGGTCGAGTGTGAATCATATAGTAGATATGATCAACATAGTGATGTTCACCATTCAAAATTACTCCATCTCACGTGATGATTGGACATGGTTTAGTTGATATGGATCACGTGGTCACTTAGATGATTAGAGGGATGTCTATCTAAGTGGGAGTTCTTAAGTAATATGATTAATTGAACTTAAATTTATCATGAACTTGGTCCTGATAGTATTTGCATATCTATGTTGTAGATCAATTGCTCGTGTATAGCTTCCCCGTTTTATATGATATGTTCCTAGAGAAAACTATGTTGAAAGATGTTAGTAGCAATGATGCGGACTAGCTCCGTGATCGAAGGATTATCCTCATTGCTGCGCAGAAGAATTATGTCCTTGATGCACCGCTAGGTGACGGACCTATTGCAGGAGTAGAGGCAGATGTTATGAACATTTAGCAAGCTCGGTATGATGACTACTTGATAGTTTAGTGCGCCATGCTTTACAGCTTCGAACAGGGACTTCAAAAACGTTTTGAACGCCACGGAGCATATAATATGTTCCGAGAGTTGAAATTAGTATTTCAGACTCATGTCTGTGTCGAGAGGTATGAAACCTCTGACAGTACTTTGCCTACAAGATGGAGGAGAATAACTGAACCAGTGAGCATGTGCTCAGATTGTCTGGGTACTACAATTGCTTGAATCAAGTGGGAGTTAATCTTCCAGGTAAGATAGTGATTGACAAAGTTCACTAGTCACTATCACCAAGTTACTGGAACTTAGTGATGAACTATAATATGCAAGGGATGACATAAAACGATTCCCGAGCTCTTCACGATGCTGAAATCGGCGAAGGTAGAAATCAAGAAAAACATCAAGTGTTGATGGTTGACAAGACCACTAGTTTCAAGTAAAAGGGCAAGATAAATAAAGGGAACTTCAAGAAGAATGGCAGGCAAGTTGCCACTCCCGTGAAGAAGCCCAAAGCTAGACCCAAGCCTGAAACTGAGTGCTTCTACTGCAAAGCAAATGGTCACTGGAAGCGAAACTGCCCCAAATACTTGGCGGATAAGAAGGATGGCAAAGTGAACAAAAGTATATATGATATACATGTTATTGATGTGTACTTTACTAGTGTTCATAGTAGCCCCTGGGTATTTAATACTAGTTCAGTTGCTATGATTAGTAACTTGAAACATGAGTTACAAAATGAACATAGAATAGTTGAGGGCAAGGTGACGATGTGTGTTGGAAGTAATTCCAATGTTGATAAGATCACCATCGCACACTCCCTTTACCTTCGGGATTAGTGTTGAACCTAAAATAAATGTTATTTGGTGTTTGCGTTGAGCATAATATGATTAGATCATATTTATTGCAATACGGTTATTCATTTAAGTCAAAGAATAATTGTTATTCTGTTTACATGAATAAAAGCTTCTATGGTCATACACCCAAGGTGAATGGTTTATTGAATCTCGATCGTAGTAATACACATATTCATAGTATTGAAGCCAAAAGATATAAGTTTAATAATGATAGTGCAACTTATTTGTGGCACTGCCATTTTGGTCATATTGGTGTAAAGCGCATGAAGAAACTCCATGCTGATGGGCTTTTGGAATCACTTGATTATGAATCACTTGATGCTTGTGAACCATGCCTCATGGGCGAGATGACTAAGACTCCGTTCTCCGGAACAATGGAACATGCAACAGACTTATTAGAAATAATACATACTGATGTATGCGGTCTGATGAGTGTTGATGCTCGTGGCGGGTATCGTTATTTTCTGACCTTCACAGATGATTTAAGCAGATATGGGTATATCTACTTAAATGAAACACAAGTCTGAAACATTTGAAAAGTTCAGAGAAATTCAGAGTGAAATTATGAATCACCGTAACAAGAAAATAAAGTTTCTACGATCTAATCGCGAAGTCAAATATTCTAGTTACGAGTTTGGCCTTCATTTAAAAACAATGTGTAATAAGTTTCACAACTCATGCCACCTGGAACACCACGGAGTAATGGTGTGTCCGAATGTCGTAACCGTACTTTATTAGATATGGTGCGATCTATGATGTCTCTTACCGATTTACCACTATCGTTTTGGGGTTATGCATTAGAGACAGCTGCATTCACGTTAAATAGGGCACCGTCTAAAATCCATTGAGACGACACCGTATGAACTGTGGTTTAGCAAGAAACCTAAGCTGTCATTTCTTAAAGTTTGGGGTTGCGATGCTTTTGTGAAAAAGTTTCAGCCTGATAAGCTCAAAGCCAAATCGTAGAAGTGCGTCCTCATAGGATACCCAAAAGAAACTATTGGGTACACCTTCTATCACATATCTAAAGACAAGATCTTTTGTTGCTAAGAGTGGATCCTTTCTAGAGAAGGAGTTTCTGTCGAAAGAAGTGAGTGGGAGGAAAGTAAAACTTGATGAGGTAATTGTACCTTCTCTCGAATTGGAAAGTAGCTCATCACTGAAATCAGTTCCAGTGATGCCTACACCAATTAGTGAGGAAGTTAATGATGATGATCATGAAACTTCAGATCAAGTTACTACCGAACCTCGTAGGTCAACCAGAGTACGTTCCGCACCAGAGTGGTACGGTAATCCTGTTCTGGAAGTCATGTTACTAGACCTTGACGAACCTACGAACTATGAGGAAGCGATGATGAGCCCAGATTCCGCGAAATGGCTTAAGGCCATGAAATCTAAGATGGGATCCATGTATGAGAACAAAGTATGGAGTTTGATTGACTTGCCCGATGATCGGTGAGCCATTCAGAATAAATGGATCTTCAAGAGGAAGACAGTCACCGATAGTAGTGTTACTATCTACAAATCTTGAGTTGTCGCAAAAGGTTTTCGACAAGTTCAAGGTGTTGACTACGATGAGAGTTTCTCACTCGTATCTATGCTTAAAGTCTATCCAAATCATGTTAGCAGTTGCCGCATTTTATGAAATCTGGCAAATTCATATCAAAACTACATTCCTTAATGGATTTATTAAAGAAGAGTTGCATATGATGCAACCAGAAGGTTTTGTCAATCCTAAAGGTGCTAACAAAGTGTGCAAGCTCCAACGATCCATCTATGGACTGGTGCAAGCATCTCGGAGTTGGAATATATATGCTTCGATGAGTTGATCAAAGCATATAATTTTATACATACTTTTGGAGAACCCTGTATTTACAAGAAAGTGAGTGGGAGCTCTGTAGCATTTCTGATATTATATGTGGATGACATATTGTTGATCGGAAATGATGCTGAATTTCTAGATAGCTGATAACTCCATTTTGCATCATGCTTTTATATCGATATTTATTGCATTATGGGTTGTTATTACACATTATGTCACAATGCTTATGCCTATTCTCTCTTATTTTACAAGGTTTACATAAAGAGGGAGAATGCTGGCAGCTGGGATTCTGGGCTGGAAAAGGAGCAAATATTAGAGACCTATTCTGCACAGCTCCAAAAGTCCTGAAACTTCATGGAAGTCATTTTCAGAATATATATTAAAAATACTGAGCGCAAGAAGTTCCAGAGGGGGCCACACCCTGCCCACGAGGGTGGGGGCGCACCCTACCCCCGGGGCGCGCCACCCTGCCTCATGGCCCCCCTGGTGGACCTCCGATGCCCATCTTCTACAATATGGAGTCTTTCGATGAGGAAAAAATCATAAGCCAGCTTTCGGGACGAGACTCCGCCGCCACGAGGCAGAACCTTGGCGGAACCAATCTACGGCTCTGGCGGAGCTGTTCTGCCGGGGAAACTTCCCTCTGGGAGGGGGAAATCATCGCCATCGTCATCACCAACGATCCTCTCATCGGGAGGGGGTCAATCTCCATCAACATCTTCACCAACACCATCTCCTCTCAAACCCTAGTTCATCTCTTGTATCCAATTCTTGTCTTTAAGTCCGGGATTGGTACCCGTGGGTTGCTAGTACTGTTAATTACTCCTTGTAGTTGATGCTAGTTGGTTTATTTGGTGGAAGATCATATTTTCAGATCCTATATGCATATTAATACCCCTCTGATTATGAACATGAATATGCTTTGTGAGTAGTTGTGTTTGTTCCTAAGGACATGGGAGAAGCCTTGCTATTAGTAGTCATGTGAATTTGGTATCCGTTCGATATTTTGATGAGATGTATGTTGTCTCTCCTCTAGTGGTCTTATGTGAACGTCGACTACATGACACTTCACCATTATTTGGGCCTAGAGGAAGGCATTGGGAAGTAATAAGTAGATTATGGTTTGCTAGAGTGACAGAAGCTTAAACCCTAGTTTATGCGTTGCTTCCTAAGGGGCTGATTTGGATCCATATGTTTCATGCTATGGTTTGGTTTACCTTAATACTTTTGTTGTAGTTGCGGATGCTTGCAATAGAGGTTAATCATAAGTGGGATTCTTGTCCAAGTAAGGGCAGTACCCAAGCACCGGTCCACCCGCATACCAAATTATCAAAGTAACGAACGTGAATCATATGAACGTGATGAAAACTAGCTTGACGATAATTCCCCTGTGTCCACGGGAGCGCTTTTCTCTATATAAGAATTTGTCCAGGCTTGTCCGTTGCTACAAAAAGGATTGGGTCACCTTGCTGCACTTTATTTACTTTTGTTACTTGTTGCTCATTACCAATTATCTTATCACAAAACTATCTGTTACCTATAATTTCAGTGCTCGCAGAGAATACCTTGCTGAAAACCGCTTATCATTTCCTTCTGCTCCTCGTTGGGTTCGACACTCTTACTTATCGAAAGGACTATGATTGATCCCCTATACTTGTGGGTCATCAAGACTCTTTTCCGGCGCCGTTGCCGGGGAGTGAAGCGCCTTTGGTAGGTGGAATTTGGTAAGGGAAAATTTATATAGTGTGCTGAAATCTACTGTCACTTGTTACTATGGAAAGTAATCCTCTGAGGGGCTTGTTCGGGTATCTTCACCCCGACTAGTAGATCAAAGAGTTGCTCCTCAACCTATTGAACCTATTGAAAATGAAAATGTCTACTTTGAGATTCCTTCGGGTATGATAGAAAAACTGCTAGCTAACCCTTTTGCAGGAGATGGAACATTACATCCCGATGAGCACCTAATATATGTGGATGAAGTTTGTGGATTATTTAAGCTTTTAGGTGTGCCCGATGATGTTATTAAGAAGAAGGTCTTCCCTTTATCTTTGGAGGGAGACGCATTGATATGGTATAGGCTATGTGATGATATGGGATCATGGAACTATAAACGATTGAAATTGGAATTTCATCAGAAGTTTCATCCTATGCATCTTGTTCATCGTGATCACAATTATATATATAATTTTTGGCCTCGTGAAGGAGAAAGCATCACTCAAGCTTGGGGGAGGCTTAAATCAATGTTCTATTCATGCCCCAATCATGAGCTTCCAAGAGAAATAATTATTCAAAATTTATATGCTCGGCTTTCTGATAATAATCGCACCATGCTCGATACTTCTTGTGATGGCTCTTTTATGATGAAGACTATTGAATTCAAATGGGATTTATTGGAAAGAATTAAACGCAACTCTGAAGATTGGGATCTCGATGAAGGTAAGGAGTCAGGTATGACACCTAAGTTTGATTGTGTTAAATGTTTTATGGATACCAATGTTTTCCGTAAATTTAGCACTAAATATGGACTTCACTCTGAAATAGTAGCTTCTTTCTGTGAATCTTTTGCTACTCATGTTGATCTCCCTAGGGAGAAGTGGTTTAAATATCATCCTCACATAGAAGTAAAAGGAGCTGCACCTATTAAAGTTGAAGAAAAGACTCTCACTTATAATGATCCTATTGTTCCTACTGCTTATGTTGAGAAACCACATTTTCCTGTTAGGATAAAAGATCATGGTAAAGCTTCAACTATGGTTCGTAAAAGCAATATTAGAACTTATACACCTCCTGAGCAAATTAAAGTTGAACCTAATATTGTTATTGTTAAAGATCTCTTATCTGATAATATTGATGGGCATGTTATTTATTTCTGTGATGAGACTGCTAGAATTGCTAAACCTTGTGCTAAAGATAAACATAGACCCGTGGTAGTCATGCCTGTTATTTCTGTTAAAATAGGAGATCATTGTTATCATGGCTTATGTGATATGGGTGCCAGTGCTAGTGCTATACCTCATGACTTATACAAAGAAATTATGCATGATATTGCACCTGCTGAGCTAGAAGATATTGATGTCACAATTAAACTTGCCAATAGAGATACTATTTCACCAATTGGAATTGTTAGAGATGTTGAAGTCTTGTGTGGGAAAACTAAATATCCTGCTGATTTTCTTGTTATTGGTTCCCCACAAGATAGCTTTTGTCCCATTATATTTGGTAGACCCTTCTTGAACACAGTTAATGCTAAGATTGATTGCGAAAAGGATGTTGTTACTATTGGTTTAGGTGATATGTCTCATGAATTTAATTTCTCTAAATTCCTTAGACAACACCGTGAAGAGGAATTGCCTAGTAAAGATGAAATTATTGGTCTTGCTTCTATTGTCGTGCCTCCAAGTGATCCTTTAGAACAATATTTCCTAGACCATGAAAATGATATGTTTATGAATGAAAGAAGGGAAATAGATGTGTTCTTTAAACAGGAACCCATCCTGAAACACAATTTGCCTGTCGAAATCCTAGGGGATCCTCCTCCACCCAAGGGTGATCCCATGTTTGAGCTCAAACTGTTACCCGATACTCTTAAATATGCTTATCTTGATGAGAAAAAGATATATCCTGTTATTATTAGTGCTAACCTTTCAGAGCATGAAGAAGATAGATTATTGAAAACTCTGAAGAAGCACCGTGCTGCTATTGGATATACTCTCAATGATCTTAAGGGCATTAGTCCCACACTATGTCAACACAAAATAAATTTGGAGAAAGATGCCAAACCAGTTCGTGATCACCAACGACGGCTGAATCCTAAGATGAAAGAAGTGGTAAAAAAGGAAATACTAAAGCTCCTTGAGGCAGGTATAATTTATCCCGTTGCTGATAGTCAGTGGGTAAGTCCTGTCCATTGTGTCCCTAAAAAGGGAGGTATTACTGTTGTTCCTAATGATAAAGATGAATTGATTCCGCAAAGAATAATTACAGGTTATAGGATGGTAATTGATTTCCATAAATTAAATAAGGGTACTAAAAAAGATCATTATCCCTTACCTTTTATTGATCAAATTCTAGAAAGATTATCCAAACATACACATTTGTGCTTTCTAGATGGTTATTCTGGTTTCTCTCAAATACCTGTGTCAGCTGATGATCAATCTAAGACCACTTTTACTTGCCCGTTCGGTACTTTTGCTTATAGATGTGTGCCTTTTGGTTTATGTAATGCACCTGCTACCTTCCAAAGATGCATCATGGCTATATTCTCTAACTTTTGTGAAAAGACTTGTGAGGTTTTCATGGACGATTTCTCCGTCCATGGATCCTCTTTTGATGATTGCTTAAGCAACCTTGATCGAGCTTTGTAGATATGTGAAGAAACTAACCTTGTCTTGAATTGGGAGAAGTGCCACTTTATGGTTAATGAAGGTATTGTCTTGGGGCATAAAGTTTCTGAAAGAGGCATTGAGGTTGATAAAGCTAAAGTTGATGCTATTGAAAAGATGTCGTGTCCCAAGGACATCAAAGATATAAGAAGTTTCCTTGGTCATGCCGGTTTTTATAGGAGGTTCATTAAGGACTTCTCAAAAATTTCCCGGCCTCTGACTAATTTATTACAAAAAGATATACCATTTGTTTTTTATGATGATTGCGTAGAAGCATTTGAAATACTTAAGAAAGCATTAATCTCTGCACCTATTGTTCAGCCACCTGATTGGAATTTACCCTTTGAAATTATGTGTGATGCTAGTGATTATGATATAGGTGCTATTCTAGGGCAAAGAGTTGATAAGAAATTAATTGTTATTCAATATGCTAGTAAAACTCTAGACAATGCTCAGAGAAATTATGCTACTACTAAAAAAGAATTTTTAGCAGTTGTATTTGCTTGTGATAAGTTCAGACCTTATATAGTTGATTCTAAAGTAACTATTCACACTGATCATGCTGCTATTAAATATCTGATGGAAAAGAAAGATGCTAAACCTAGACTTATTAGATGGGTTCTCTTGCTACAAGAATTTGATTTGCATATTATTGATAGAAAGGGAGCTAAGAACCCCGTTGCAGACAACTTGTCTAGGTTAGAAAATGTTCTTGATGACCCACTACCTATTGATGATAGCTTTCCTGATGAACAATTAAATGTCATAAATGCTTCTCGCACTGCTCCATGGTATGCTGATTATGCTAATTATATTGTTGCTAAATTTATACAACCTAGTTTCACATACCAGCAAAAGAAAAAGTTTTTCTATGACTTAAGACATTACTTCTGGGATGATCCACATCTTTATAAACAAGGATTAGATGGTGTTATTAGACGTTGTGTACCTGAGCATGAAGACGAACAGATCCTATGCAAGTGTCACTCCGAGGCTTATGGAGGACACCATGCTGGAGATATAACTACACACAAGGTATTGCAATCCGGTTTTTATTGGCCTACTCTCTTCAAGGATGTCCGTAAGTTTGTCTTGTCTTTTGATGAATGTCAAAGAATTGATAATATTAGTAGACGTCAAGAAATGCCTATGGATTATTCACTTGTTATTGAACCATTTGATGTTTGGGGTTTGGATTATATGGTACCTTTTCCTACCTCCAATGGATACACACATATTTTAGTTGTTGTTGATTACATTACTAAGTGGGTAGAAGCTATTCCAACTAGTAGTGCTGATCATAACACCTCTATTAAGATGCTTAAAGAAGTTATTTTTCCAAGGTTTGGAGTCCCTAGATATTTAATGACTGATGGTGGTTCACATTTTATTCATGGTGCTTTCCGTAAAATGCTTGCTAAGTATGATGTTAATCGTAGAATTGCATATCCTTATCACCCACAGTCTAGTGGTCAAGTAGAATTGAGTAATAGAGAACTCAAATTAATTTTGCAAAAGACTGTTAATAGATCTAGAAAGAATTGGTCCAAGAAACTTGATGATGCATTATGGGCCTATAGAACTGCATATAAAAATCCTATGGGTATGTCTCTGTATAAAATGGTTTATGGAAAAGCATGTCACTTAGCTCTCGAACTAGAACATAAGGCTTATTGGGCTATTAAAGAACTCAATTATGATTTCAAACTTGCTGGTGAGAAAAGGTTATTTGACATTAGCTCACTCGATGAATGGAGAACCCAAGCCTACGAGAATGCCAAATTATTTAAAGAAAAAGTTAAAAGATGGTATGACAAAAGAATACAGAATCGTGAGTTTAATGTAGGTGATTATGTATTGCTATACAACTCTCGTTTAAGATTTTTTGCAGGAAAACTTCTATCTAAATGGGAAGGTCCTTACGTTATCGAGGAGGTCTATCGTTCCGGTGCCATAAAAATCAACAACTTCGAAGGCACAAATCCGAAGGTGGTGAATGGTCAAAGAATTAAACATTATATCTCAGGTAATCCTATAAATGTTGAAACCAATGTTATTGAAACCGTAACCCCGGAGGAATACATAAGGGACACTTTCCGGAACGTTTCAGACTTCGAAAAGGAATATGTATGTGATACGATAAGTAAACCAACTCCAAAACAGTTCTAATGGCAATTTTTCTCCAATTTGGAATATTTAGAAAAATAGAAAAATAAGAAGCTGTCCAGGAAGGACACGAGGCTCCACAAGGGTGGAGGGCGCGCCCTACCCCTCTGGGCGCGCCCCCTGCCTCGTGGGCACCTCGTGTGCTCTCCGGACTCCGTTTTCTTGTAATATATGTATTTTGGTCGGTAAAAATTCATTATATAATCCCCCGAGGGTTTTGACTCCTGTATCACGCAAATATATCTTATCTTTGTTTCGAGCTGTTTATCTGACAGATCTAGGACGTCATCTCCTCCTCAAGTGCCCCCAAGGACAAGTTCTTCGAGAAGGTCATCAACCCCTACCTCGCGGAGGGGCTGCAACACCCTCAAACCATTGAGATGCGTGAGGGGTTGTTGCACATCCGCGATGTTGAGGGACCAAGGAGGACCGGAAGCATGGAAACAAGGCTCGAGGCAATGGAGCAACAAGTTTTCAGGTGCCAGGAGATGGTGGAGCGTGGACTTGAATCCAATCACATTATGATCACGGAGTTAACCAACAACCACAAGCTGGATGCCAAGGACATTGGGGAGGCCATCTTCAAGCTTCACGAGAAAATCGAGCACCTCCAAGCCCAAATCTATGACCTGCAAAACCAAAACTGTGAATATGAGTATAGATTCAAGAGGATGAGTTTGGCTGCAGATTTGAGGATTCAAGAGACTCGGTCATCCTTCTATGATGGAGAGCCTATGCCTTGGAAGAAGGACGGCAAGCCTACATCATCAACAACTCCACCCTCTCCACCAACAAAGAATTGAGTATCTGGTATGGGCACTCCCCTTGGCAACTGCCAAGTTTGGGGGAGTGCCCCAGTATCGTATCACCATCACTTTTATCTTTACCGTTTTTCTTAGTTCGATCCTTTTGATAATATCTTGATCTAGTAGAATAAAGTTTTAGTATGATCTAGTTGTGATTTTGCTTTATGATCCTTCTATGTAATCGAGTCCGTGAGCTATATATAATAAAGATTAGTGTTGAGTCAAGGGCTTGATTATTTTGCCATAATCTTGAGTGAATAAAAGAAAAGAGAAAGAATAAAAAGAAACAAAGAGATCACATGGATCTTATGGAGAGTAATGAGCTCACATAGAAAGAAGTATGATGAATAAAAGTTGTTGAGACTTGACAAACATAGTTTTAGTCAACGTTGGAATTAATAGGAAGCAATAAAGAAAGAGATGTCTTCACATATAAATATACTATCTTGGACATCTTTTATGATTGTGAGCACTCATTAAAATATGACATGCTAAATAGTTGACGTTGGACAAAGAAGACAACGTAATGGGTTATGTTTTCTTACATATGAGATAAATTATATTGTCATGGATCATCCAACATGATTGAGCTTGCCTTTCCCCCTCATGCTAGCCAAATTGTTTGCACCAAGTAGAGATACTACTTGTGCTTCCAAACACCCTTAAACCAGTTTTGCGATGAGAGTCCACCATACCTACCTATGGATTGAGTAAGATCCCTCAAGTAAGTTGTCATTGGTGCCAGCAATAAAAATTGCCCTCTAAATATGTATGACTTATTAGTGTGGGAGAAAATAAGCTTTATACGATCCTGTGATACAGAAGAAATAAAAGCGACAGACTGCATAATTAAGGTCCATATCACAAGCGGCAATATAAAGTGACGTTCTTTCGCATTAATATTTTGTGCACCCAACCATAAAAGCGCATGACAACCTCTGCTTCCCTCTGCGAAGGGCCTATCTTTTACTTTTATCTCCTACCTTGTGTATCGATATTTATTGCATTATGGGCTGTTATTACACATTATGTCACAATGCTTATGCATATTCTCTCTTATTTTACAAGGTTTACATAAAGAGGGAGAATGCCGGCAGCTAGGATTCTAGGCTGGAAAAGGAGCAAATATTAGAGACCTATTCTGCATAGCTCCAAAAGTCCTGAAACTTCACGGAAGTCATTTTCAGAGTATATAAAAAATACTGAGCGCAAGAAGTTCCAGAGTGGGCCACACCCTTCTCACGAGGGTGGGGGCGCGCCCTACCCCCCTGGGTGTGCCCCCTGCCTCGTAGGCCCCTTGGTGGCCCTCCGATGCCCATCTTCTACTATATGGAGTCATTCGATGAGGAAAAAAAATCATAAGCCAGCTTCGGGACGAGACTCCGCCGCCACGAGGCGGAACCTTGGCAGAACCAATCTAGGGCTACAGCAGAGCTATTCTGCCGGGGAAACTTCCCTGCGGGAGGGGGAAATCATCGCCATCGTCATCACCAACGATCCTCTCATCGGGAGGGGGTCAATCTCCATCAACATCTTCACCAGCACCATCTCCTCTCAAACCTTAGTTCATCTCTTATATCCAATTCGTGTCTTTAAGTCCAGGATTGGTACCTGTGGGTTGCTAGTAGTGTTAATTACTCCTTGTAGTTGATGCTAGTTGGTTTATTTGGTGGAAGATCATATGTTCAGATCCTATATGCATATTATTACTGAAAGTGCTAGTTATCGACTAGAGGGGGGGTGAATAGGCGATTTTTATGAAAGTCTTCAAAACATGGAAGTTTCGAAGACAAACGATAGAAATGAACCTATTAACAGCGGAAGGTAGACTACATTAGGCAAGCCATAGTCCATTATACAATGAAGTGAAAGCACGAAGACTAATAGCAGCTAGGCAGTATGGATCAGGATGGAAGATAGTATGAAGCCAATCAGAACAAACAATCACACAGTGAAGACAAACAGATAATGCAAGCAGGCAATGACTTCACAAGGACCAACTGTAAATAAAGAGAAGGAAATGATAGAACCAGTTGCTTGGTGAAGACAAGGGATTTGTTGGACCAGTCCCAGTTGCTGTGACAACTGTACGTCTGGTTAGGGAGGCTAAGATTCAACTCAGAAGACCGCATCTTCACCTTATTCCCCTTGAGCTAAGGACACCCAGTCCTCGCCCAGTCACTCAGGTAAGTATTCAAGGTAGACTTCCAAACCTTCATAGACTTCGTTCACCGGCGATCCACAATGACTCTTGGATGCTCAGAACACGACGCCTAACCGGCTAGAGGATTCACAGTCCTCAAGTGTAACAAGTCTTAAGATCACACTGATAGGAAGACTTTAGTGATGCCTAACACTCTTTCGCTCTGGGTGTCTAAGGCTTTGTCCTCGCAAGGATTTCTCTCTCAAAGGCTTCGAGGTGGGTTGCTCTCAAATGACAAAAGTCATGCACTAACTCTGAGCAGCCACCAATTTATGGTGTAGGGGTGGGCTATTTATAGCCACTAGGCAACCCAACCTGATTTGTCCGAAATGACCCTGGGTCACTAAGGAACTGACACATGTTCCAATGGTCAGATTTCAAACACACACAGCAACTTTACTTGGGCTACAAGTAAAGTTGACTGATCCAGCTCTAGATAAGATTTGCTCTCATTGTCTTCGCTCGAAGACATAGGATTTTGGTTAAGCATCACTTCAGTCACTCTGACTTTGTTCACTAGGACCCCACTTAATAGTACGGTGGTTCCTATGACTCAACAAAGAAGAAAAGGAAACAACGAAGTCTTCGCGCTCCATAGTCTTCACGCGATGTCTTTTCTTGTCATAGTCTTCAATGTGAATATCTTCACATACCACCTTTGTCTTCAATGTCTTCATACATTTTTAGGGGTCATCTCCGGTAGGTAAACCGAATCAATGAGGGACTACTACCTGTGTTATCCTGCAATTCTCACAAACACATTAGTCCCTCAACCAGGTTTGTCGTCAATACTCCAAAACCAACTAGGGGTGGCACTAGATGCACTTACAATCTCCCCCTTTTTGGTGATTGATGACAAACTGGTTGAAGTTTTCAACGGGGATAAAAGTATGTGAAATTGTAAAGGATTTAGGTATTGTCTTCATAAGTAGCAGAAAGGCTCCCCCTGAAGATGTGCATATAAGTATTTTGCTTTTGAATGCAAATGCACATGGCAGGTTGTACTTGCAGAGCTCCTCTTCTACTTATGAAGACAATTTATCATGCATGAAAGGATATAGCGAAGATAATGACATGCATAATGAAAAATGGACATATGCAAAGTGACTTCGTGCGGGATTTATCATCGCACATGCAGAATTTATCATCGCATCACAGAATAGCAAACAAGTAGCAAACGGCCATCAAGTTTAAGTGTTACAACTCAAAGAACCAAATGTATCAAAAGCGAGAGTTGTAAACACTAGGCAAAATATAAAGCAACCGCCCATTTGGACCCTCTTGAAGACTATCAACTCATATGCTTCTCCCCCTTTTGTCAGTAAGGACCAAAAAGGTTTGAAGACATAGAGCCTCTACTCATTCCTAGAAGGACTAGGAGAAGATGCAGGGTCGGCGTTGGTGTTTGGCAGTGCAGAAGAACTTGGTGCAGTGTCAAGATGCGCTGAAGTTGGAGGTGGTGAAGTAGCATCATCTTGATCATCTATGACTCTGGCATTCACCGTTGCAGCTGAGGAGGAATAGTCAGAGTGTTCAAGAGACGGAGTTCAACACAAGACAGCATTCCTTGGAGGAGTGGAGTCAAACTTGAATTTTTTAATGAAGCCGTCGTATTGAAGATCTGCTTCAGCACTAAGCAATGTCAAACTCTTACATGACCTCTTACAGGTTTCATGTGTAACAAAGGCATTCTTGGTGGCAAGATTGCGAATGCGATTAACATCCACCAAGAGGCTTTGCATCTGACGCTTAAGCCAGTCATGATGCTTGTCATGTTTCTGATGTAGAGAGACGAGAAGCTCTTGGTCATTGAGAACACGAGATCTCTTCCGAGGCCTTTGAGCAATGGTGCTTTCAGTGGCTTTAGTTTGGGTGGGAGGGGCACGTGTATTACCAGCCAAGGGATAAACATGAGAAATGGCCTGAACTCCTTCAATGGGCTATGAGAAGCTTTGGTGATCAGCATTGTGAAGAGTAACAGTGTAGCGACCAGACCTCAAACAGTCTGATCTCTGTGCTCCGGTGTCATCCCTGGATAAGTAATGCTGACACCACACAGTACTCGGAGGATTTATAGCAGAGTAGCAATCACACACTTATTACATCGAGTGTCTCCATAGAGAACTTATTACAATAAATATGGCTTAAGGCCATCTAAATACGATAACAGCGGAAGGCTTGGAAGATAAGTGAGTCCATCAACTCCAACGACATCACTGAGTATAGAACCACGACCTAAAAACTCATTAATCGTCATCTTAAAAGTCTGCAACATTAACGTTGCAGCCCGAAAACGGGTCAGCACATGGAATATGCTGGCAAGGTAACACATAGAGAGTAATGGAATGAACAGCTATACTATATGCATATTTGGCTGGTGGAAATCTCTATGGTTACAATTTTGCGTAAAGCCAATTTTTCCCTACTTCAAAGGAATAAAATTTAATTACTATCATGGTAGTTGTTAAACATTGAGAATGGTTGACAGCATTCTCAATCCCAATTAAAAATCATCATTAAACATAACCCAACAAAATTAATTTAGAGTAACATGTTGAGATTCACATGATAATCCAGGTACTAGATACTCGAGATGTCCATAACCGGGGACACGGCTAATCATGATTAGTTTATTACACTCTGCAGAGGTTTGCGCACTTTTCCCCACAAGACTCAATCGCCTCCGTTTGGTTTCTCGCACTACATGGTGTTTGAGAAGACGGATGACCGAGACATAGTCTTTCAGAAGCGCTAGCACCTTACGATCGGGTAGACCGTACCACCTACATCCCCTACATCTGCTAGTCTACCACTGTAAGAGTTCGCATGACTTAGTCAACTATGCTAGAGCCCATAATAGCTTGTGGCTGCACACGGAAGTTTCTAGTATGAATAGTCTCATGATCCCTTTGAGCCTGGGTGGCGGTCCGAAAGAAAACAGGCAAGTCCTGGAATACCCAGGTGTCTCAATCCACCCAGATGTGTGTTTAAGTTGCCACCTTAGATAAGCCATTAATTAACAAACTCACATCTGTCATGGATATCACTCACCCAATCCACGTCTACTAGCATAGCATGGCATAATAAGCAAACGTAGAAGTAACTCCCAAAGGTTTGATAATAAACAGGTAATAGGTACTACCTCAACTACTTCCCATCCCACAATTTAATTAGATCCTAATCATGCAATGTGTGAGGATTGATCTAATGCAATAAAACTGGGTAGTGGGAAAATATGATCAAAGTGTTACTTGCCTTGCTGATGATCCGGGAAACCTAGAGATTCGAAGTAACAAGCGGCGCACTGCGGGTATTTATCGCAGACAAACAAACAAGCATACAATAAGTACTCATCTAATGCACGGGTAAAACGCAAATAAGAGATCTAACCAGAAGGTTCAACTTAAGAACTCCGGTTGGCAAAAAGAATCAAATCGAACGAAGCAATGAAAGTCAAACGGCGAAAGACAACAACTTCGTTCTACTAATCTGGATCTAGGGCAATTATTACAGTAGCAAAATCTTGTTTAAGTTGGTTAAACGGATAGAGGGTTTCGAGACGAAACTCCAGGCGCTTGAATCGCCTGATTTCGATAAACGAGCGAAAAGTTATACTAAAACAAAAATCGGATCAGGAATCGCGATCAGAAAAATCGCGGATTTAATCCGAGAAAAATAAAAACGACGAACGCTCACTAAATTAAATAAACCAGAAAACCGATCTGTTTAAAAAAACCGAAACTAAAAAAACCGATGGAAAAACCGACGGAAAAACCGAACGGTTTTTCAAAAAAAATTAAAAAAAACGACGCGGAAATCGAGGCGGCGGCGGACCACGGGCGGCGGGTCGGTGGCGTCCGGCGGCGGGCGACGGCGGCGGGGCGGCGGCGGCGCCGGTGGCGAGGCGCGGCGGCGGCGGCGGCGGCGCGGGTGGCGGCGGCGGCGACGGCGACGCGGGTGGCGGCGGGGCTGGGGCTAGGGTTCTGCCGGGGTGGGCTGGCTTATAAAGCCTAACGGGCCGGGAGTCCTAGTCGGACACGGCCCCTAGGTTGGTTTGTTTTTTTAATGTTACGCGTAGAAAAAAAATAAAAAGAAATATTAAACGGACTCCAAAAATTCCGAAATAAATTTTCACGGGCTTCTAAAATCAAGCCGCACAAGGTGAACATTTATTTGGGACCTAAATGCAATTTTAAAAAACGCACATTTTTCCTAAATTCAAATAAAACACCGAAAAACTCCGAAATAAAATCTTATTTGATTTTATTATTTGATCCTCAATATTTCTTTATTTTGGGAAAGTCATTTTATTCCCTCTCTCATATTTTTGTAATAGAAATAATTGATGATAAAATAAATAAAATCAAATGATCCTATTCTCAAAATTTGAGAAAACTCAAATATGAAAATAACGAAACCCCCAACTCTCTCCGTGGGTCCTTGAGTTGCTTAGGATTTCTAGGATCAACCAAAATGCAAAATAAAATATGATATGCATAGATGATCTAATGTATAACATTCCAAATTGAAAATTTGGGATGTTACAAACAGGCTCTTTGGCAGGCTCTGGGTAGATGGCTTCAACAGACAGATCAACCTCTGGCAAGAATATGAGATGATTGCATGCAGAAGGCTGATAGTTGATTGCAGAGTGAAGCTTGATTAGGCGCATTACCCATGGAGCGTAGAACTTGAGACCAAAGATGTCGGAGCCAGATGCAGCCAATTGCCTGATGAAAAAGTCTTGGGCATTGAACTAGATGCCATTGAAGATATAGAAAACCAAAGTCTTCATTGCTCCTTCAAGCTTCGCTGCAGAAGAATGTCCTTTGACAGGCCATAGAGTACGCCTAATGATATGATAAATGGTGCGGGGCAGATACTCGAGGTCTTCAACAAAGAATTCTGTTGGGTATTCAGCGTCGCGTGGCAGAGGCTTCATCATGCTCAACATTTGGCTCAAATTAGGCTCTGGCTTCTGGAATATGCTCTCCAAAGCATTATGGTGTAGTTGACAACCTGGTTCATAATGTTCGCCAGGAGTGGGCAGGGCTGTAAGCTCGATGATGTCTTGGGCTTTAGCTTCATCATGTACATCGCCCGTCATCCACTCAAGGATGCATGTCTTCGGATCCCTGTTGTAGCCACGAATGTGGAGGGTAGCATAGAATTGAAGCAGAAGCTCTTCATTCCAATGTTCTTTTGCTTTCACAAATGGGAGAAGACCAGCATCTTTGAAGCAGTCAAGGGCTTCTTCTAGGCAAGGCAGTCCAGCCATGGCTTCGCTGTCTAGACGCATATGAGGAAAGATTGTGCCCTTGATCATAGAGAACACAAGAATAGTAACTGTGTTGCTGATAGCTCCAGAACCGATCAGATGAAATTCTTGGCATGGAATAGGGGTTCTTGGCACTATCAAAGAAAGTGTTGTGCGCAATGAAGCCATTCGCATTGAACGATCCTGGTGAGGTTGCTGTACCTGGAAACCTGGGCAACCTTGGCTTCGGCTTCTGGACCTGAGGCCTGTGCTCGATATGATAGTCAAATTGCGGACCAGCAGCAGGTGGAGGAACCAGAATGGGCCGTTTGACAGTGACTAGCTGACCATGATCATATGCTTGCTCGATGGTGTGTGGCCATGGAGGCGGTACAGGAGCAGTGGCAGTGGCATGGACTTCTGGCTGCAGATTTGCGTCAGGAGCAGCATTGGCTTCAGGTGCAATCACTTCTGGCACCACATTAACTTCAGGCGCCACAGTAGCTTCGGCCATGACAACGTCATTGGCTTCAGTATGGGTGTTGGTGGTCGCCTCAATGTTATCAACCTCCACTCGAGTAGCTGGAGGGTCGGACACGTTCTCCTAGAGAACAACTTTAGGGTTGGTTGGGGTGTAGCAACACGTTCTTCTTCATTTCTTGGCTCTTCTTGTTCATCGGCTGATGCAACCGGAATATCTTCAGCTGCTTTGGCTTCAGACTCGGGGATGTTCGTAGTAGGAGAGGCTTCAGGAAAGACTTGGCGTGAAATGGATTGGTGCTCTTCTCCTTCTAGAACACTTGATAGAGTGACATGTGGCATTGGTCCTTTGCGAAGCCTGTGGAACGCTGGCAACGCTTGTGAAGATGGAGTTGGTTGGGCCACAAAGTCATTGTCTTCAAGCACCAGAGTGCTGACTTGAGGTGGGGGAGTACTTGGTGATTCTTCTTAACGGGGGGAGTCTTGTGGGTGATCAGCCCATGAGTCATGCTGAGCAATTGGCGGCAATGGACGACCAATGCTGATGAGTTCGCTGTTCGTGAGAACAGGCTATGATACCACATTGTGTTCGATCTGAGGAAGGACTTCATCATCTTCAACATTGTCTTGATGACCAATGTCTTCAGCTGCGGTGGGGTCAACAGCTGGAATGTCTTCAGCTTCAGGAGCCTCTGTGGAAGCAGGCTCATGAACTATCAACTAGCGCTCACTATGTTCAGACGCAGGACGAGCCACTGAGATCGGCTCGACAACAAGGGGATCTATGGGAGCAGCCCAATCTTTCTTCTTTGTCTTTCTCTTTTTCGTCGGTGGAGCATCGTCAGTGGTGTGCTTGGTCTTGCGCTTGCGGGCTTCAGCTTCAGCTGCCCTTGTTTTCTTGAGCTCTGAAGCCACTATGGGGACCTTAGGCTTCGAGCCTGTCATACTGGCAGGGAAGACAATGTGAGGTTCTTCCTGCCTTGATGCTTCAGGTTGTGCCACAGCATGCTTCTTCTTCTTCTTGGTAGCCATTCTGGGGTCGATGCCTGGTCGCCCCAGAGCCTTGCGCTTTTCAGCTTCATTGTAGCCTTGAACACATTTGGCAGCCAGGTGTTTCATGCGCTCTCGAGAACCTTTAGCTTCTTCACATTTCTTGTGGAATGCCTCCTTGAGCTCATGCAGCATGACCTTGAAGTTTTGGACGTCTGCCATGTTGAGCTTGGCCATGAGCTTCTTGAACGAGCCATTTCATAGTCAATCTTGTGCTTCAGCTCAACAATTCTCTGTGCAAGAGCCAGCTCAGGAGCAATGGTTCCATGGAAGGAGACGCTGAGGCCAATTGGGAGTTGAAGATCATCAAAACTAAGGTCTGGGCTATCGAACCACTCATCAATGAACTTGTACAGGATCTCCACATCAAAGAGGGGAAGATCATTGAGGATTTCTGCCTCTTGCTTGCTCTTTATAAGCAGCTCAAGAGCATCATCTCCAAGATCATCGTTGACAGATCAATGGCTTCGTTCTCATTCCTCAGAACGGCAGCAAGGGTCAATGCTTGACTAGTTGCTTGCATGGGCTTCTTCATCTTGTCAGACTTGGAGATGCGAGAGAGATCTTCGGACTGCACACTGGCTTCAGGAGGTGCAGTGGCCAGAGGCTTCGCCCGCGAAACTTTTGGTGCAGAGGAGGGCTTTGAAGCCTTTGGTTTCTTTTGCTTCATGGGCTTCAGTGATGCAGGCGCTTCGTCGGAATCAGCGTCATCTGCAGAGTGATCCACAGTTGCCCCTTGAACCTGAATGTGAGTGATGAGACCTTCAAGGTTGTAGAAGGGCCCAACAATATTGGGTTCAGCATCGCGTGTGCCGTCGGCACGAGGAGCAGAGGGACCGGGGTTGAAGTCTAACCCAAGCGACTTCTGGTTCTCTTTGGCAGAAGTTTTGGCAAACTGGAAGTTGCGCTTAAAGAGATTGTCTTCACGACACCATAACAGAGAGGATGGGTCGGCATTAGCAGGCTGAGGTCCACGGATCATGCAAGGGTAGAAGCCTTGAGTAATAGCTTTGGACTTCGACTTGGGCTGAAGACCTTTGTATATAATATCTCCCCAGGGGCCCTTGATGGCATTCTTTTCAGCATATTTGTTAGTGAAAAATTTGTACTTGAACCATTCCTCTGCCCAATGTCTTCGAATCCATTGGATTCGGTTCTTGCGTTCTCCATAGGTCTCTTCTGGATCTGACTTGTATAGCTCATAGAGATCCGGTGGCAGGTCCTTAGCAGTGTTTTCACGGTGCTGTCTGCCACCCTTCCTGACTGATTTTTCTATCGCCATGAAGTTTAGACTGAATGGCTTCAGAACTTGCAAAGGCTTCCTTCTGCTGGTCAGACATGAATTAGCTTCGGGAGAATTGATGTGATGCTATAAGAACTCTGCAAATGAATGTAGACTATGAGAACCAAGGGATTCTCCCACGGACATGTACCTGTGACAGCATTAGAGATGCGAGGGAAGGGGAAGAGGTCATATGCATTCTCGGAAGATTTTGAAGATAAATCAGTTTAGAAGACATTGACCTCATAGTGCGAAGACATTCACTCATATGTAGAGAGTTGGTTCCAGATTTGTACGAATCCACGAATAAGTACAATTGAGGAATCTAACTACTTTGTGAAGCATAAGTGAACATACTAGGCATGTTATGAGATGCAGAAAAGGATAGATTCAATTTGTTGGGACAGAAACCATGTGAGGTTGAAAAGGATGAATCTATCGGATCAAAAGGACTGCAAAAAAGAGCTTTTATTTACCACTCGAGGAACTGCTAGACGGAGTAGAAGCTGAGGCCAAGCAGTTCGATCTTCCATGCCCTAACTTGGTGACGGAGGACACCTACGGCGACGGCGGAGAAGACGATGTCCGCGGTCAGCGTGAGGACGGCGTCGGTGAGGTCACGGCAGCTAAGCGCTTCGTCGCCGATGTCATCGAGGGCTAGCGGTGGCGCTAGGGTTTGTGCGAGAAGAAGTGGAAGAAGGGATAATGACTGGGGTGTGGCGTGTATTTATAAGGATAGGGACGACACAGCGTTATTATGTAGGTGCCCCTGGCGGTTCACATCTGAAGGACACATGGCGAACATGCAACACATTGGAGGTTGTTCCATGTTCCCACGCACGCCTGGATTGTCGGGTGGTCGTTCCCGCTTCTCCGGGTTTTAGGCAAAAAGGATTGAGCATTTAAATCAGATTTAATGTTTGTCTCTGTGTCTTCTGCTGACAAGGACGTAGAGAAGACATTCGACAGTTTCAATAGAATGCATATGATTTGGATAGATAGAGTTTGAGGCAGAAAGCATAGAGAGGTTAGGGTCCGATCACATTCACTTAGTTCAAAAGATTCAAACGAGAAGACATAGCTATAAGTGAATGTTGTAGAGGACAGAACACTAATATATGTATATATCAGAATACAACCAAATCAACATAGTGAAGATAAACATGAGGACATGTTGATATTTGAAGACAAACCAAATGCGAAGACATAGCAAATGTAACGCCATGAGAGACACACTTCAAACAGAAGAATTTGGTGGTGGTGTTACCCACCGTATAGGAAGTATTAGACCCAGACACGACGCACAATTATTGTGGCGCTCCAAAGTCAAATTCCGCGTTAATGTATTCACACTTAGAATGTAATTCTTCATTGATTGAAGATATACTTTACTTCGTGTGTTTCACATCTAAGTCATCAACATGCATAAGTGTTAGGATGTGTGCCTGATCACAGGACATTTGAGGATTCCAAGATATTTAGCTCACACCGCAACTTGCAGAACCTTTTCTCATCCAAGGGCTTTGTGAAGATATCTGCCAGTTGCTCTTCAGTGTTGACGTGTATGATATCAATATCTTCCTTCATGACATGATCTCTGAGGAAGTGATGACGAATTTCAATGTGCTTTGTCTTCGAGTGCTGAACTGGGTTGTTGGCAATCTTGATGGCGCTTTCATTGTCGTAGTAGAGTGGTACCTGTTTCAGATGGATGCCATAGTCCTTGAGTGTTTGCTTCATCCATAGAAGCTGAGCGCAGCAACATCCAGCAGCGATGTATTCAGATTTAGCAGTGGAGAGTGATACACAGTTCTGCTTCTTTGAAGACCAACAGACAAGTGATCGTCCCAGAAAGTGACATGTGCCTTATGTAGACTTCCGATCTACCTTGTCACCAGCATAATCAGCATCCGAGAACCCAACTAGATCAAACTCTGAGCCCTTTGGATACCATAATCCTAATGTTGGGGTGTAAGCCAAATATCGAAGGATTCACTTCACAGCTAAGTGATGCGATTCCTTTGGTGCCGCTTGGAATCGAGCACACATGCAAACACTAAGCATAATATCTGGCCTAGATGCACATAAATAAAGCAAAGAACCGATCATGGAGTGGTATACCTTTTGATCGAACTCTTTACCATTGGCGTCAGGACCCAGATGACTCTTGGTTGGCATTGGCGCCGTGTAACCTTTGCATTCTTGCATTCCAAACATCTTCAGGCAATCTTTGAGGTATTTCTCTTGAGATATGAAGATGTCGTTGCGTTGTTGCCGTATTTGAAGACCAAGGAAGAACTTCAGATCACCCATCATGGACATCTGATATTGCTCTTGCATCATGTGTCCAAACTCATCACTGTATTTTTGATTAGTGCAGCCAAAGATAATGTCATCCACATATATTTGGCACACAAATAGTTCACCATAATATGTCTTCGTGAAGAGTGTGGGATCCAGGGAACCAGGTTTGAAGCCTTTGCTCTTCAGGAAGTCTTTGAGTGTGTCATACCAAGCACGAGGGGCTTGTTTGAGGCCATACAGTGCCTTATTGAGTTTGTATACCATATCAGGGTATTTTGGATCTTCAAAACCAGGCGGTTGTGCAACATACACTTCTTCTTCAATCTTGCCATTGATAAAGGCACTCTTCACATCCATTTGATACAGAAGGATGTTATGATGATTTGCATAGGCTAGCAGTATGCGAATAGCTTCAATCCTAGCCACAGGAGCAAATGTTTCATCGAAGTCAAGTCCTTCAACTTGAGTGTATCCTTGAGCAATGAGACGAGCCTTGTTTCTGACAACTTGACCATGCTCATCTTGCTTGTTGCGATATATCCATTTAGTGCCTATGATATTGTGTTTACGAGGATCAGGACGCTTGACCAGTTCCCATACATTATTCAGCTCGAACTGTTGAAGCTCTTCTTGCATAGCTTGAATTCATTCAGGTTCCATGAAGGCTTCATCAACTTTCTTGGGTTCAGATATTGAGACAAATGCAAAGTGCATACAGAAATTTGCTAGTTGTGTTGCCCTTGAACGAGTGAGTGGACTAGGTGCATTGATGCTATCAATTATCTTCTCAATCTGTACTTCATTTGCAACACGAGGATGAACTGGACGAAGATTTTGCTCTTGCTGATCATTGTCATCGTTTGGAGGATTGTCTTCAGGCTGAGCATTGTCTTCAGGTTGATTAGGTGCAGAAATGATAAGTTCCTCTTCAGGCTGTACTTCAGACGGTATGATTTCTCCAGTTCCCATAAGCTTGATGGATTCACTAGGTGGAATTTCATCTAGCACATTTGGCAGGTGCTCTCTTTGTGAGCCATTAGTCTCATCAAACCGCACATCCACAGTTTCAACCACTTTATAGTGAAAGAGGTTGAAGACTCTATAGGAGTGCGAATCCTTTCTGTAACCAAGCATAAAACCTTCATGTGCTTTCGGTGCAAATTTTGAAGTGTGATGTGGATCCTTGATCCAGCACCTAGCACAAAATACTCTGAAGTAACTGACATTTGGCTTCTTACGAGTGAGGAGTTCATATGATGTTTTCTTCAGAAGCTTGTGAAGATCAACACGGTTGATGACATGGCATGCAGTATCAATAGCTTCATGCCAGAACTTTCTTGGTGTCTTGTATTCATCGAGCATCGTCCGAGTCATCTCAATGAGTGTATTGTTCTTGCGTTCCATGATGCCATTATGTTGCGGCGTGTATGGAGCTGACAACTCATGAGTGATGCCCAATGTATCAAGATAAGTGCCGAGGCCAGTGTTCTTGAATTCAGTGCCATTGTCACTTCTGATGTGCTTGATCTTGACGCCATAGTTGTTCATGGCTCGATTGGCAAAGCGTCTGAAGACATCCTGCACTCCAGTCTTGTAGAGGATTATGTGTACCCATGTATATCTTGAATAATCATCAACAATGATGAAGCCATAGAGACAAGCAGTAGTACTTAGAGTAGAGTAGTGAGTAGGGCCGAAGAGGTCCATGTGTAGCAGTTCGAAGGGTTGAGTCATTGTCATGATTGTCTTCGACGGATGCTTAGCCCTAGTCATCTTTCTAGCTTCGCAGGCACCGCATAAGTGATCCTACTTGAACTTGATGCCCTCGATGCCTATGACGTGCTTCTTCTTTGCGAGAGTATGCAATTTCCTCATGCCAGCAGGCCCTAGCCTCCGATGCTAGAGCCAGCACTCTGAAGCTTTTGCAAGAAGACATACGGCAAGCTGTGGTCCTGCTGAGAAATCTACCATATACAAATCGTCTTTGCGATACCCTTCAAAGACTGGAGACTTGTCAAATTCCATCAGAACAAGGCAACGATATTTTCCAAATATCACAATCATGTTCAAGTCACAAAGCATTGAGACAGACATTAAGTTGAAACCAAGGGATTCAACAAACATCACTTTATCCATGTGCTGATCCTTTGAGATTGCAACTCTACCTAGACCCAATACCCTGCTTTTACCAGTATCAGCAAATGTGATGTGACTTCTGTCAGATGGACGTAAGGTTGAGTCCATGAGAAGACTTCGTTCGCCAGTCATGTGATTAGTACATCCACTATCAATAATCCATTCTGAAGCAGCTGGTGTCATACCCTATAGTGCAGTTAGGGGGATAGGCTTCACGAAGATCATTGTGAAGCATAAACATTTGACGAGCAAGTGGATTATGAAAGCTTAGATCGAGGTTAGGACTGATAGGACGAATGGCAAGCGACTCATGAACAAAATACATAATAAGACCATTTGGGCATTTGATCTTGCGCCCTACAATATGTTTTAGGTCCCCAGCAACAGCATCAGACGCCTTTGATTTCCGGCTGGAGACCTTTCCCTGAAAAAGAAAGTTAATTCTTCTTAACCACCCACATCTTCAGGGGTGGCTTAGAAGCAATGAGTCTAAGTGCAGCATCTGAGAACTTTGGCTTTGGAGCCCTAGCAAATAGCCTTGCAGGAGGTGAATAGTACTCATATGAATAAGCAGAATAGTTCTTAGTTTTATAAACATAGCGGTTTGAAGAAACACGCTCATATTCATAAGTCTGAGTATGGTTTCCCTGCAAAACATTGGTGTTAGGGTGAATCAGGTGAGTCCTCTATCTGTATGAAGCCTTTGGACCATATGAAGACTTTGGTCTGGGATTTGTCTTCTTCCCAGGCGGTGTCATGATGACATTCACCGGAAGATTCTCAAGACAACTTTTGGGAACCAAGATCTTCATAGGTGGCCCATCCCTGCAGTTAGTACCAATATACCTGGCGAACACTTCACCATTCTGATTCTTAAACAGTTTATAGTTTGCATCAAAGGATTCAGCAACGATAATAGGGTTAGCACAACTGAAGCCAGATAAGGTGGATGGATCCACTGAAGGTCCCTTTGTAGGAACCCATGTGGTCTTGGGGTACTTCTTAGGCTTCCAGTAGGAGCCATCAACATTCATTTTCCTCTCAAACCCAACACCCTCTTTCCTAGGGTTTTGGTTCAAAATCTGCTTTTTGAGGACATCGCACAGTGTCTGATGCCCTTCGAGACTTTTGTACATCCCCGTTTCAAGAAATGTCTTCAACCTAGCATTTTCATCAGCAATAGTAGCGGTATCCTCAGTAGAGGGGTTAGTTACCACATCAGCAGTTGAAGATATTGCAACAGTAGCAGCAGTAGAACATTCAGCAACAGAAGTAGCGTTATCACGCTCAAGGCATTTTAGACATGGTGGTTCAAAACCTTCCTGAGCGGGACTGATCTATTGAGCGGGAAGTGACTCGTTTTCCTTTTCAAGATCTTCATGAACCGCACTCAATTTCTCAAGTTCTTGCTTCCTTTGAAGATAATCATAGGAAAGCTTTTCATGAGTTGTTGAGAGCATTTCATGATGACTTTCAAGTTCCTCATACTTAACATGAAGATTTTTTATGTCTTCAATTAAGGACTGAGATCGAGTCATTTCAGCGTCCAGCAGGTCATCGCTTTTGCCTAACAGTTTTTGAATATGTTCCATAGATTTCTGTTGTTCAGTTGCAATTTTAGCAAGTGTTTTGTAGCTGGGTTTGGAATCACAATCAGGGTCATATTCACTGGATGTTTGATAGTGAGCATTGCGTGAGCTTACCTTGGCACCGCGTGCCATGAAGCAATAGGTGGGAGCGGAGTCGTCCTTGTCATTAGCATCAGCGTTGGTGACGAAGTCATTGTCTTCAGTGTTGAAGATGGACTTGGCAACGTAGGCTGTAGCCAGACTTGCAACGCCAGAGTCGGACTCCTCCTCAGATTCCACCTCCGCCTCCTCAGACGCAGACTCCTCTTCTGAATCCATTTCCTTGCGAACAAACGCACGAGCCTTGCCAGATGAGCTCTTCTTGTGTGATGAAGACTTCGAGGAAGACTTGGAAGAAGACTTGGAAGAAGACTTTGAGTATTTCTTCTTCTTGTCATCAGAATCATATTCCTTGCTCTTCTTCTTGTTGTTCTCATTGTCCCACTACGGACACTCAGAGATGTAGTGACCAGGTTTCTTGCACTTGTGGCATGTTCTCTTCTTGTAATCATGGGTAGAGGCTTCATCATTTCTTGAGCCGGATCGAGAAGACTTTCTGAAGCCTTTCTTCCTGGTGAATTTCTGGAACTTCTTCACAAGCATAGCAAGCTCCTTTCCAATGTCTTCAGGATCATCAGAACTGCAGTCAGATTCTTCTTCATAAGAGGAAATAGCTTTTTCCTTCAAAGCACGAGTTCGACCATAGTTGGGATCATAGATCTATCTTTTCTCAGTAAGCTGAAACTCATGTGTGTTGAGCCTTTCAAGTATGTCAGACGGATCGAGTGTCTTGAAGTCAGGGCATTCTTGAATCATCAGGGCTAGGGTTTCAAATGAGCTGTCAAGAGATCTCAGGAGTGTCTTGACGATTTCATGCTTGGTGATCTCAGTAGCGCCGAGAGGTTGAAGCTCATTTGTGATATCAGTGAGGCAATCAAACGTGAGCTGAACATTCTCATTGTCATTTCTCTTGAAGCGGTTGAAGAGGTTGCGAAGAACACTGATCCTTTGATCTCTCTGGGTTGAAACGCCTTCGTTGACCTTGGAGAGCCAGTCCCAGACTAGCTTCGATGTTTCCAGAGCACTCACACGGCCATACTGTCCATTGGTCAGATGACCACAGATGATGTTCTTGGCAGTAGAATCCAGTTGAACAAACTTCTTGACATCAGCAGCGGTGACACCTTCACCAGCCTTGAGAACGCCATTCTTGATGACATACCAGAGGTCGACATCAATGGCTTCAAGATACATGCACATCTTATTCTTCCAGTAGGGATATTCAGTTCCATCGAAGACGGGGCAAGCAGCGGAGACTTTGGTTATCCCTACAGTCGACATAGCTAAAACTCCAGGTGATTAAACCGAATCACACAGAACAAGGGAGTACCTTGCTCTGATACCAATTGAAAGTGCTAGTTATCGACTAGAGGGGGGTGAATAGGCGATTTTTATGAAAGTCTTCAAAACATGGAAGTTTCGAAGACAAACGATAGAAATGAACCTATTAACATGCAGCGGAAGGTAGACTACACTAGGCAAGCCATAGTCAAGTATACAATGAAGTGAAAACACGAAGACTAATAGCAGCTAGGCAGTATGGATCAGGATGGAAGATAGTATGAAGCCAATCGGAACAAACAGTCACACACTGAAGACAAACAGATAATGCAAGCAGGCAATGACTTCACAAGGACCAACTGTAAATAAAGAGAAGGAAAGGATAGAACCAGTTGCTTGGTGAAGACAAGGGATTTGTTGGACCAGTTCTAGTTGCTGTGACAACTGTACGTCTGGTTAGGGAGGCTGAGATTCAACTCAGAAGACCGCGTCTTCACCTTATTCCCCTTGAGCTAAGGACACCTAGTCCTCGCCCAATCACTCAGGTAAGTCTTCCAGGTAGACTTCCAAACCTTCACAGACTTCGTTCACCGGCGATCCACAATGACTCTTGGATGCTCAGAACGCGACGCCTAACCGGCTGGAGGATTCACAGTCCTCAAGTGTAACAAGTCTTCAGATCACACAGACAGGAAGACTTTAATGATGCCTAACACTCTTTGGCTCTGGGTGTTTAGGGCTTTGTCCTTGCAAGGATTTCTCTCTCAAAGGCTTCGAGGTGGGTTGCTCTCAAACGACAAAAGCCATGCACTAACTCTGAGAAGCCACCAATTATGGTGTAGGGCTGGGCTATTTATAGCCACTAGGCAACCCGACCTGATTTGTCTGAAATGACCCTGGGTCACTAAGGAACTGACACGTGTTCCAATGGTCAGATTTCAAACACACACGGCAACTTTACTTGGGCTACAAGTAAAGCTGACTCATGCAGCTCTGGATAAGATTTTCTCTCATTGTCTTCGCTCGAAGACATAGGATTTTGGTTAAGCATCACTTCAGTCACTCTGACTTTGTTCACTAGGACCCCACTTAATAGTACGGTGGTTCATATGACTCAACAAAGAAGAAAAGGAAACAACGAAACAACTAAGTCTTCGCACTCCATAGTCTTCACGCGATGTCTTTTCTTGTCATAGTCTTCAATGTGAATATCTTCACATACCACCTTTGTCTTCAATGTCTTCATACATTTTTAAGGGTCATCTCCGGTAGGTAAACCGAATCAATGAGGGACTACTACCTGTGTTATCCTGCAATTCTCACAAACACATTAGTCCCTCAACCAGGTTTGTCGTCAATACTCCAAAACCAACTAGGGGTGGCACTAGATGCACTTACAAAATACCCCTCTAATTATGAACATGAATATGCTTTGTGAGTAGTTACATTTGTTCCAGAGGACATGGGAAAAGTCTTGCTATTAGTAGTCATGTGAATTTGGTATTCGTTCGATATTTTGATGAGATGTATGTTGTCTCTCCTCTAGTGGTGTTATGTGAACGTCGACTACATGACACTTCACCATTATTTGGGCCTAGAGGAAGGCATTGGGAAGTAATAAGTAGATGATGGGTTGCTAGAGTGACAGAAGCTTAAACCCTAGTTTATGTGTTGCTTCGTAAGTGGCTGATTTGGATCCATATGTTTCATGCTATGGTTAGGTTTACCTTAATACTTTTGTTGTAGTTGCAGATGCTTGCAATAGAGGTTAATCATAAGTGGGATGCTTGTCCAAGTAAGGGCAGTACCCAAGCACCGGTCCACCCACATACCAAATTATCAAAGTGCTGAACGTGAATCATATGAACGTGATGAAAACTAGCTTGACGATAATTCCCATGTGTCCTCGGGAGCGCTTTTCTCTATATAAGAATTTGTCCAGGCTTGTCCTTTGCTACAAAAAGGATTGGGCCACCTTGCTGCACTTTATTTACTTTTGTTACTTGTTGCTCGTTACCAATTATCTTATCACAAAACTATCTGTTACCTATAATTTCAGTGCTTGCAGAGAATACCTTGCTGAAAACCGCTTATAATTTCCTTCTGCTCCCCATTGAGTTCGACACTCTTACTTATCGAAAGGACTATGATAGATCCCCTATACTTGTGGGTCATCAATAGCATAAAAGGATACTTAAATAAGAATTTTTAATGAAAGACCTCAATGAAGCTGCTTACATATTGGGCATCAAGATCTATAGAGATAGATCAAGACGCTTGATAAATTTTTCAATGAGTACATACCTTGACAAGTTTTTGAAGTAATTAAAAATGGAACAGTCAAAGAAGGAGTTGTTTCCTGTGTTGCAAGGTGTGAAGTTGAGTAAAAGACGCAAAACCCGACCACAGCAGAAAATAGAAAGAGAATGAAAAGTCATTCCCTATGCCTCAGTCATAGGTTCTATAAAGTATGATATGTTGTGTACCAGACCTATTGTATACCTTAGCATGATTTTGGCAAGGGGGTACAATAGTGATCTAGGAGTAGATCACTGGACAACGGTCAAAATTATCCTTAGAGGACTAAGGAAATATTTCTCGGTTATGGAGGTAATAAAAGAGTTCGCCATAAAGAGTTACGTCAATGCAAGCTTTTGACACCGATCTAGATGACTCTAAGTCTCGATCTAGATACATATTGAAAGTGGGAGCAATTAGCTAGACTAGCTCCGTGCAGAGTATTGTAGACATAGAAATTTGCAAAATACATATGGATCTGAATGTTGCAGACCCCTATACTAAACTTCTCTCACAAGCAAAACATGATCACTCTTTGGGTGTTGATTGAACTAGATTATTGAATCTAGTAAACCCTTTGGGTATTAGTCACATGAAGATGTGAACTAATCACATAAAGATGTGAACTGTTGGTGTGAAATCACATGACGATGTGAACTAGATTATTGACTCTAGTGCAAGTGGGAGACTGAAGGAAATATGCCCTAGAGGCAACAATAAAGTTGTTATTTATATTTCCTTATATCATGATAAATGTTTATTATTCATGCTAGAATTGTATTAACTGGAAACTTAGTACATGTGTGAATACATAGACAAACAAAGTGTCCCTAGTATGCCTCTACTTGACTACCTCGTTAATCAAAGATGGTTAAGTTTCCTAGCCATAGACATGTGTTGTCATTTGATGGACGGGATCGCATCATTAGAGAATGATGTGATGGGCAAGACCCATCCGTTAGCTTAGCACTATGATCGTTTAGTTTATTGTTATTGCTTTCTTCATGACTTATACATGTTCCTCAGACTATGAGATTATGCAACTCCCGAATACCGGAGGAACACCTTGTGTGCTATCAAATGTCACAACGTAACTGGGTGATTATAAAGATGCTCTACAGGTGTTTCCGATGGTGTTTGTTGAGTTGGCATATATCGATATTAGGATTTGTCACTCCGTGTATCGGAGAGGTATCTTTGGGCCCTCTCGGTAATGCACATCACTATGAGCCTTGCAAGCAATGTGACTAATGATTTAGTCACGAGATGTTGCATTACGGAATGAGTAAAGAGACTTGCCGGTAATGAGATTGAACTAGGTATGATGATACCAACGATCGAATCTCGGGCAAGTAACATACCGATGACAAAGGGAACAAACATATGTTGTTATGCGGTTTGACCGATAAAGATCTTCATAGAATATGTAGGAACCAATATGAGCATCCAGGTTCCGCTATTGGTTATTAACCAGAGATGAGTCTCGGTCATGTCTACATAGGTCTCGAACCCGTAGGGCCGCACGCTTAACGTTCCATGATGATATGTATTATGAGTTATGTGATTTGATGTACCGAAAATAGTTCGGGGTCCCGAATGTGATCACGAACATGACGAGGAGTCTCTAAATGGTCGAGACATAAAGATTGATATATTGGAAGGCTATGTTTGGACACCGGAAAGGTTTCGGATAGGTTCAGGCATTTTCCGGAGTACCGGGGGGTTACCGGAACCCCCCGAGGAGTTAATGAGCCTTAATGGGCCATAGTGGGAGAGAGGAGGAGGCGGCCAAGTGGGAGGCGCGTGCCCCCCAAGCCCAATCCGAATTGGGAAGGGGGTCAGCCCCCCTTTCCTTCTCTCCCTCTCCCTCTTCCTTCTTCTCCTACTCCAACTAGGGAAGGGGGGAACCTACTCCTACTAGGAGTAGGAATCCCCCCTTGGGGCGCGCCATAAAAGGCCGGCCCTCCCCTCCTCCACTCCTTTATATATGGGGGAGGGGCACCCCATAGACACACAAGTTGATCTTAGCCGTGTGCGGTGCCCCCCTCCACAAATTTCCACCTCGATCATATTGTCGTAGTGCTTAGGCGAAGCCCTGCGCCGGTAACTTCATCATCACCGTCAACACGCCGTCGTGCTGACGAAAATCTCCCTCAACCTCAGCTGGATCTAGAGTTCGAGGGACATCATCGAGCTGAACGTGTGCAGATCGCGGAGGTGCCGTACGTTCGGTACTTGATCGGTTGGATCACGAAGACGTTCGACTACATCAACCGCGTTACTTAACACTTCTGCTTTCGGTCTATGAGGGTACGTGGACACACTCTCCCCTCTCGTTGCTATGCATCTCATAGATAGATCTTGCATGATCGTAGGAATCTTTTTGAAATACTACCACTGGTGCGCGTCGATCCTAAACAAACGGTTTTTAACCCCTTTCCGCGACGGCATCTGGAACCGTCGCCAAGTGAGTGTGGGCGATAGGGGGGTCCTTCCCACATGACCCGGAAACCGTCGGGGATATGCCCTCCGGGCACACACGTTTGGCAAAATGAGGTCGTGTGCGACCGGCGAGCGCTCAAATACGGAAATACGTACAGTACAGCTAAAAAATACATTTATACGGTGAAATTATTTTCGGTCGCAAGTACATCCCACACAGTCAGTCCCCGCTAAACGTTTCTGTTCGTATGTACATCCTACACAGTCTCTCCAAGGAAAATGTTTCCGTTCACAGGTACATCACACACAATTTTTCCCAATAAATCGTTTGTGATAGCGTTGCCATTGTACACAGTCTAAATAATTTTATCGTTTGCATTATTGAATGCATCACACACGATGCGTAGAAAGAAATTGTGTGGCAAAGGTTGTCCATCACACACACTTTTTATGTGATAAACGTGTGCGCAAGGTGGCCTAACACAAACAGTTTTCAAGAGAAAGTCGTGTGTGAAGTGGAGATTGATTGCACACGTAGTGGATCCTAGAAACATTTCTGATCTCCATGTATATTGTAGACGTTTTGCTTTCGCAAACCGTGTGCAGTGTAATCCCTACTTAATCCATAATTAATCCAATTAATCCCTAATTTAAAATCACATTTTATGAATTTGGAAGTAGGCAATCACTTATTTCATATCCAACCATGTTTATTACAAATATAGGTTCAACCACGAATCCATGATTCAATGCACAGGTACACATACTGAAGAACTACAGAAGCACCAAGTAAAGAATGATGAATCACAGTTGTACTAAAGACTGTAAAGAGAAAGGCGAAAGACATTCTGGTTGTTGGAGAAGGTGAAGCGGAATGTCCATATTGTGCCTTCCTCCATGCGTAAGGCGCGCATGACTCTAGGCCAACCCCTTGTGATGGCTGCCCGTCCATCCTTCACTGTCTTCATTAGGACTTCTCGATGCTCATTGTAATCTGGATGAAATACTTTAACCTTCATTGCATGTGCACCAATAATGTACTTTGCGAGGTAATCTTGAGTGAACTGCTTCGGGAACCACTGGGAACGAAAAAGATTCAGACATTGTTGTCTAAAAACTCATTATGGGTAGTAAAAAGAGAAGGCTGCAGAGTTTGTAGTTACCATCCTACAGCTCATTGTTGTGTTGGATAGAGCATAAACAAATAATTTGCTTGCCACCATTCGTATCTTTTTGCTAATAATCCTTATGAGTTTCCTCACATGATGCTTGTTCATCAATATCTCATTGCTCCATACGCAAAAAGGTCGATGCGTGGATCCTTGCCAAGGGCATATGTACCTACAAGCAACAAGTCAATATTAGAAGCTAACTAGTGTCTAGGCCTGGATCTATATGCACTACATTATGGAACGACGGGGGGAGTACAAGCCGAGGGATGAAGCTAAACTTGGCGGAAATTGGTGGCCACTCCTGTTGTTGTCCTGCATAAGTAGTGGAAAGGCATGATAAGTACAGCAATCTTAACATCAAAGAAATATAGCAAAGGTAAACAACATCATCTCCAAATGATAGCTTGAATGTGTTGGTTTCAGCATGCTGTTAAAGCATATATAAAATGGAAGGCAATGGTACCGACAGCAGGCTTAGCAGCCATGAAATATTGCAATTCAAACTGGTATTGTTGAAAATGAATAGAACGTAGGTAATGCTTAAACATTGCACTGGATAAATGTGTAAAACTGAAATAAAGGGCATGTGTTAACTACACCAGGAATAACTGGAACCAAATATAGCCGTTCAAACTGGTATTGATGTAGTCGAGCGGCACAGTTCTGACTTGCACATAATGAACCACACATTGTGAATGACTGAAATGAACAAGGCATAAATGACCGGTATAACAACCAAATATAGCCATTGAAAACTAGACAGAGTCTCACTGCAACCAACCTAACAAGCAAATACAGATAAACAGGGCATATGCTTGAAAACTGGACAAATGCTCACTCCAACCAACCTAACAAGCAGATAAACATAAATAAGGCATCTGCTGGATAACTGGAGAAATGCTAAAAAAGCAACCTAACAACCAAATACAGATAAACAAGGCATCTGCTTGATAACTGGATAAATGCTAAAAAAGCAACCTAAGAACCAAATACAAATAAACAAGGCATCTGCTTGATAACTGGACAAATACTCACAGCAACCAAAGTAAGAACCAAATACAGATAAACAAGGCGTCTGCTCGATAAATGAAAAATGCTCACTCCAACCAACCTAACAACCAAATACAGATAAACAAGGCACCTACTCACTATAAACAAACAAATATAGCCATTCGTGAAACTAAAGTGGACAATTCATACTTAAACATCACATAGACCTATTGAACAAAACATTTTTGCATAACTGAAATAATTAAACACGGGACAGTTAAAGCACCACATGGCAAATGCTACTACAACAAAGGGTACGGGTTGGCAAGCTAGAAAAGGTAATATTTGCTGATAGAATGTTGCCTCACATTTCATGGACAGGATCCTTCCAGTTGGAAGAGCACAAAACCATCGTGCGCTCTCTGATGTCACAGATGGGTTGTTTCACCTTGGAAGAACCTTCGTGGGTGCCCTCCTCGTGGTCATGGCCGTGGTCGATGAGATCTGACTTGGCAATTGAGGATCCCAAGCCACTACCATAGAACGTGTCCTTCAGAAGTGACAAAATGGGCTTGATGGCGTATAAAGCTCGCAAATCCTTGACCGCTTGGCCGAGGAGACCAACGGCAGGGCCGTCGAAGAGATCGACCGCGGTTGAACCAGAGGGGTTGGGGATGGACCACTTAACCTGTGACATGGACCGCGTGAAGCCGTCGGTGTGGACGAGCTTGATGTCGTAGCCAGCTTTCCCGAGATACAGTAATATGCTAGCCCGCTGACATGAAGCCTTCGGCATGGCAATGTAGTCAACGTCTTCGCCAGCTTCCGAGGCGACGTGTTGCTCCGGAATCGACAGGTCGGGACGAACGGCGGCCACCTCACCAACGTCCGCCGGAGAGGCCATGATAAACCTCTTCTTGGCCGAACGCTGATACATGGTCAAGCTTAGGCTGCGACATTCTGGAGCAGGGGATGTGGATCTGGCGGGGAGGGACACCGCAGGCCTCATCTAAAAACACAGGGGAGTGCGGCAACGGTATGTGAATCACTGGATAACCTGAACTTTATTATCTAAGCTAGGAGGAACGGGCAGACCAGCAGGGTTGGCAACGGCGCCGGCAATGGCCGCGAGCTAGGGTTCGAAGGGGGGAGGGGGCGGGTGGGGGACTGTGGAGGGGGTGGTGTTTGAGCATACGCTGCGGCTACTGAAAATTTTAGTAATGGTGGGTGGAGATGGTGGTGGACGAGGGAGGGCGACGGTTCAAATGCCTCGGCTGCTAAAATTTTACTATAAGGTCGGTGTTGGAGGAGTGTGGGCGACGGTTGAAGTACGGCGGCTACTAAAATTTGGGTAAAGAAATTGATGCGGGGCGGGAGTGCCCAAGACCGCGTACGGTCCAATAACAATATGTGTGTATGATAATAAGGAAAAGTGGCGCGGATCCGCCAATTTTTTGCAACGCTCAAGGTGGGTAATTTGTTTTTTATATTTCTAGCTAATTGGTCTATCGCACACGGTTCGTCCTAATCTCCACATAAACTTACCCGCCTTTAGCTTCCACATGTGGTGGTTTTACAGCGCACTTGCATCGCACACACTTAAGCCAATACATCCACCCTTTGCTTGCGCTTGCGCGGTCGTGGTGATTTCAGCGCACTTGCATCACACACGATTGAGCTAGTACCTCCACCCTTTCCTTGCGCTTGCGCGGTCGTGGTGATTTCAGCTCACTTGCATCGGACACGGTTGAGCCAGTACCTCCACCTTAATTTTCTCGCGCTTGCACGGTCGTGGTGATTCACATCACACTTGTATCGCACATGGTTTAGAGATTATACCCCGTGTTCATTGAGGATCATCAGAATCTTTGCAGCAAAAAATAACGTTAGGGAGGGTCAAAAGATAGCCACACCAGTCTTGATAACCCACAAGTATAGGGGATCACAACAGTTTTCGATAAGTAAGAGTGTCGAACCCAATGAGGAGCTAAAGGTAGAACAAATATTCCCTCAAGTTCTATCGACCACCGATACAACTCTACGCATGCTTGACGTTCGCTTTACCTAGAACAAGTATGAAACTAGAAGTACTTTGTAGGTGTTGTTGAATAGGTTTGCAAGGTAATAAAGAGCGCGTAAATAAAAAGTAGGGGCTGTTTAGATAAAGACACAACTAAATTAGTTTTAGTAGAGAGCTTTTTGTTATGAGAAAGTTATTTGTCCCTAGGCAACCGACAACTAGAACGGTAATCATTGTTGCAATTTTATTTGAGGGAGAGGCATAAGCTAACATACTTTCTCTACTTGGATCATATGCACTTATGATTGTAACTCTAGCAAGCATCCGCAACTACTAAAGATCATTAAGGTAAAACCCAACCATAGCATTAAAGTATCAAGTCCTCTTTATCACATACGCAAACAACCTACTTACTCGGGTTTGTGCTTCTGTCACTCATGCCACCCACCATAAGCAAATCATGAACATATTGCAAACCCTACAGCGGGAATCCCTCATGCTTGCGCGACACGGGGAGCACCATAGGACAACACCAATAATAAAACATGCAACTCAAACCAATCACGATCATCAATTAACCCATAGGACAAAACGGATCTACTCAAACATCATAGGATAGCCATACATCATTGGGAAATAATATATAGCGTTGAGCACCATGTTTAAGTAGAGATTACAGCGGGTAAAAGAGGGGTTACACCGCTGCATAGAGGGGGGAAGAGTTGGTGATGATGGCGGTGAAGTTGTTGGTGAAGAATGCGGTGATGACGATGGCCCCGGCGGTGTTCCGGTGCCACCGGAAGCGAGGGGGAGAGAGCCCCCCTCCTTCTTCTTCTTCCTTCACCTCCTCCCTAGATGGGAGAAGGGTTTCCCCTCTGGTCCTTGGTCTCCATGGCATGGGAGGGGGGAGAGCCCCTCCGAGATTGGATCTGTCTCTCTGTCTCTATCTATTTCTGCGTTCTCAGATTCTGCCCTTTCACCGTTTCTTATATTCCCGGAGATCCGTTACTCCGATTGGGCTGAAATTTTAACACAATCTCTATCCAGATATTAGCTTTCTTGTGGCGAAATAAGGGCACCGCCTTACTGAAGGAAATATGCCCTAGAGGCAATAATAAAGTTATTATTTATTTCCTTATATCATGATAAATGTTTATTATTCATGCTAGAATTGTATTAACCGGAAACATAATACTTGTGTGAATACATAGACAAACAAAGTGTCACTAGTATGCCTCTACTTGACTAGCTCGTTAATCGAAGATGGTTATGTTTCCTGACCATAAACAAAAGAGTTGTTATTTGATTAACGGGATCCCATCATTAGGCGAATGATGTGATTGACATGACCCATTCCATTAGCTTAGCACCCGATCGTTTAGTATGTTGCTATTGCTTTCTTCATGACTTATACATGTTCCTATACTATGAGATTATGCAACTCCCGTTTACCGGAGGAACACTTTGCGGTACTACCAAACGTCACAACGTAACTGGGTGATTATAAAGGAGTATAGGTGTCTCCAAAGGTACATGTTGGGTTGGCGTATTTTCGAGATTAGGTTTGTCACTCCGATTGTCGGAGAGGTATCTCTGGGCCCTCTCGGTAATGCACATCACTTAAGCCTTGCAAGCATTGCAACTAATGAGTTAGTTGCGGGATGATGTATTACAGAACGAGTAAAGAGACTTGCCAGGTAATGAGATTGAACTAGGTATTGGAATACCGACGATCGAATCTCGGGCAAGTAACATACCGATGACAAAGGGAACAACGTATGTTGTTATGCGGTCTGACCGATAAAGATCTCCGTAGAATATGTAGGAGCCAATATGGGCATCCAGGTCCCGCTATTGGTTATTTACGAGACGTGTCTCGGTCATGTCTACATGTCTACATTGTTCTCGAACCCGTAGGGTCCGCACGCTTAAGGATACGATGACAGTTATATTATGAGTTTATGCATTTTGATGTACCGAAGGTTGTTCGGAGTCCCGGATGTGATCACGGACATGACGAGGAGTCTCGAAATGTCGAGACGTAAAGATTGATATATTGGAAAGCCTATGTTTGGACATCGGAAGTGTTCCGGGTGAAATCGGGATTTTACCGGAGTACCGGGAAGGTTACCGGAACCCCCCGGGAGCTAAATGGGCCATGATGGGCCTTAGTGGAAAAGAGAAGAGGCAGCCCTACATGGGCTGTGCGCCTCCCCCTTCCCCTAGTCCTATTAGGACTAGGAGAGGTGGCCGGCCCCCTCTCTCTCTTTTCCCCCTCCGCGAATCCTATTCCAACTAGGATTGGGGGGGGGGGAATCCTACTCCTAGAGGGAGTAGGACTCTCCTGGCGCGCCACACCTTGGCCGGCCAGCCTCCCCCCTCTAGTCCTTTATATACTGAGGCAGAGGCACCCTAGAACACACAAGTTGATCCACGTGATCTATTCCTTAGCCATGTGCGGTGCCCCCAGCCACCATAATCCTCGATAATACTGTAGCGGAGTTTAGGCGAAGCCCTGCTGATGTAGTACATCAAGATCGTCACCACGCCGTCGTGCTGACGGAACTCTTCCCCGACACTTTGCTGGATCGGAGTCCGGGGATCGTCATCGAGCTGAACGTGTGCTCGAACTCGGAGGTGTCGTAGTTTCGGTGCTTGATCGGTTGGATCGTGAAGACGTACGACCACTTCCTCTACGTCGTGTCAACGCTTCCGCAGTCGGTCTGCGTGGGTACGTAGACAACACTCTCCCCTCTCATTGCTATGCATCACATGATCTTGCGTGTGCGTAGGAAATTTTTGAAATTACTACAAAACCCAACGGTGGCATCCGAGCCTAGGTTATTTATGTTGATGTTATATGCACGAGTAGAACACAAGTGAGTTGTGGGCGATATAAGTCATATTGCCTACCAGCGTGTCATGCTTTGGTTCGGCGGCATTGTTGGACGAGACAACCTGGACCAACATTACGCGTACGCTTACGCGAGACCGGTTCCCCCGACGTGCTTTGCACATAGGTGGCTTGCGGGCGACTGTCTCTCCAACTTTAGTTGAACCAAGTATGGCTACGCCTGGTCCTTGCGAAGGTTAAAACGGAGTCTATTTGACAAACTATCATTGTGGTTTTGATGCGTAGGTAAGATTGGTTCTTGCTTAAGCCCGTAGCAGCCACGTAAAAACTTGCAACAACAAAGTAGAGGACGTCTAACTTGTTTTTGCAGGGCATGTTGTGATGTGATATGGTCAAAACGTGATGAGATATAAGTTGTTGTATGAGATGATCATGTTTTGTTGAAGTCATCGGCAACTGGCAAAAGCCTTATGGTTGTCTCTTTATTGCATAAGATGCAAGCGCCAAATAATTGCTTTACTTTATCGCTATGCGATAGCAATATTTGCAAGAGCAATAGTTGGCGAGACGACCGTGTGACGACACATTGATATAGATCAAGATGATGGAGATCATGGTGTCATGCCGGTGACGATAGAGATCATGACAGTACTTTGGAGATGGAGATCAAAGGTGCAAGATGATGATGGCCATATCATGTCACATATTTTGATTGCATATGATGTTTATCTTTTATACATCTTATTTTGCTTAGTTTGACAGTAGCATTTTAAGATGATCTCTCACTAATTATCAAGAAGTGTTCTCCCTGAGTATGCACCGTTGCGAAAGTTCTTCGTGCTGAGACACCACGTGATGATCGGGTGTGATAGGCTCTACGTTCAAATACAACGGGTGCAAAACAGTTGCACACGTGGAATACTCAGGTTATACTTGACGAGCCAAGCATATACAGATATGGCCTCGGAACACGGAGACCGAAAGGTCGAGCGTGAATCATATAGTAGATATGATCAACATAGTGATGTTCACCAATGAAACTACTCCATCTCACGTGATGATCGGACATGGTTTAGTTGATTTGGATCACGTGATCACTTAGAGGATTAGAGGGATGTCTATCTAAGTGGGAGTTCTTAAGTAATATGATTAATTGAACTTAAATTTATCATGAACTTAGTCCTGGTAGTATTTTGCAAATCATGTTGTAGATCAATAGCTCGCGTTGTTGCTTCCCTGTGTTTATTTTGATATGTTCCTAGAGAAAATTATGTTGAAAGATGTTAGTAGCAAAGATGCGGATTGGATCCGTGATCTGAGGTTTATCCTCATTGCTGCACAGAAGAATTATGTCCTTGATGCACCGCTAGGTGACGGACCTATTGCAGGAGCAGATGTAGACGTTATGAATGTTTGGCTAGCTCAATATGATGACTACTTGATAGTTTAGTGCACCATGCTTAATGGCTTAGAATTGGGACTTCAAAGATGTTTTGAACGTCATGGAACATATGAGATGTTCCAGGAGTTGAAGTTAATATTTCAAGCAAATACCCGAGTTGAGAGATATGAAGTCTCCAACAAGTTCTATAGCTAAAAGATGGAGGAGAATCGCTCAACTAGTGAGCATGTGCTCAGATTGTCTGGGTACTACAATCACTTGAATCAAGTGGGAGTTAATCTTCCAGATAATATAGTGATTGACAGAATTCTCTAGTCACCATCACCAAGTTAGTAGAACTTCGTGATGAACTATAGTATGCAAGGGATGACGAAAACGAATCCCGAGCTTTTCATGATGATGAAATCGATGAAGGTAGAAATCAAGAAAGAGCATCAAGTGTTGATGGTAGACAAGACCACTAGTTTCAATAAAAGGGCAAAGGGAAGAAGGGGAACTTCAAGAAGAACAGCAAGCAAGTTGCTGCTCAAGTGAAGAAGCCCAAGTCTGGTCCTAAGCCTGAGACTAAGTGTTTCTACTACAAAGGGACTGGTCACTGGAAGTGGAACTACCCCAAGTGATTGGCAGATAAGAAGGATGGCAAAGTGAATATAAGTATATTTGATATACATGTTATTGATGTGTACTTTACTAGTGTTTATAGCAACCCCTCAGTATTTGATACTAGTTCAGTTGCTAAGATTAGTAACTCGAAACGGGAGTTGCAGAATAAACAGAGACTAGTTAAGGGTGAAGTGACGATGTGTGTTGGAAGTGGTTCCAAGATTGATATGATCATCATCACACACTCCCTATACTTTTGGGATTAGTATTGAACCTGAATAAGTGTTATTTGGTGTTTGCGTAAAGCATGAATATGATTTGATCATGTTTATTGTAATACGGTTATTCATTTAAGTAAGAGAATAAATTGTTGTTCTGTTTAAATGAATAAAACCTTATATGGTTGCACACCCAATGAAAATAGTTCGTTGGATCTCGATCGTAGTGATACACATAATCATAATATTGAAACCAAAAGATGCAAAGTTAATAATGATAGTGCAACTTATTTGTAGCACTGCCGTTTAGGTCATATTGGTGTAAAGCGCATGAAGAAACTCCATGTTGATGGGATTTTGGAATCACTTGATTATGAATCACTTGATGCTTGCGAACCATTCCTCATGGGCAAGATGACTAAGACTCCGTTCTCCGGAGCGAGCAACTGACTTATTGGAAATAATACATACTGATGTATGCGGTCCGATGAGTGTTAAGGATCACGGCAAGTATCGTTATTTTCTGAACTTCACAGATGATTTGAGCAGATATGGGTATATCTACTTGATGAAACATAAGTCTGAAACATTTGAAAAATTCAAAGGATTTCAGAGTGAAGTGGAAAATCATCGTGACAAGAAAATAAAGTTTCTACGATCTGATCGCGAAGACAAATATTTGAGTTACGATTTTGGTCTTCAATTAAAACAATGTGGAATAGTTTCACAAACTCATGCCATATGGAACACCACAGCATAATGGTGTGTCCGAACGTCATAACCGTACTTTATTGGATATAGTGCAATCTATGATGTCTCTTACCGATCTACCACTATCGTTTTGGGGTTATACATTAGAGACAACTGCATTCACGTTAAATAGGGCACCATCTAAATCCGTTGAGACGACACCGTGTGAACTATGGTTTGGCAAGAAACCAAAGTTGTCGTTTCTTAAAGTTTGGGACTGTGATGCTTATGTGAAAAAGTTTCAACATGATAAGCTCGAACCCAAATCGGAGAAGTATGTCTTCATAGGATACCCAAGGGAGACTGTTGGGTACACCTTCTATCACAAATCCGAAGGCAAGACTTTTGTTGCCAAATTCGGAGTTTTTCTAGAGAAGGAGTTTCTCTCGAAAGAAGTAAGTGGGAGGAAAGTAGAACTTGATGAGGTAACTGTACCTGCTCTCTTATTGGAAAGTAGTTCATCACAGAAATCTGTTCCTGTGACTACTACACCAATTAGTGAGGAAGCTAATGATGATGATCATGTAACTTCAGATCAAGTTACTACCAAATCTCGTAGGTAAACCAGAGTGAGATCCGCACCAGAGTGGTACGGTAATCCTGTTCTGGAAGTCATGTTACAAGACCATGACGAACTTGCGAACTATGAGGAAGCGATGATGAGCCCAGATTCCGCGAAATGGTTTGAGGCCATGAAATCTGAGATATGATCCATGTATGAGAACAAAGTATGGACTTTGATGGATTTGCCTGATGATCGGCAAGCCATAGAAAATAAATGGATCTTCAAGAGGAAGACGGACGCTGATAGTAGTGTTACTATCTACAAAGCTAGAATTGTCGCAAAAGGTTTTTGACAAAGTTCAAGGTGTTGACTACGATGACAGTTTCTCACTCGTATCCATGGTTAAGTCTGTCCGAATCATGTTAGCAATTGCCGCATTTTATGAAATCTGGCAAATGGATAAACAAAACTGCATTCCTTAATAGATTTATTAAAGAAGAGTTGTATATGATACAACCATAAGGTTTTGTCAATCCTAAAGGTGCTAACAAAATATGCAAGTTCCAGCGATCCATCTATGGACTGGTGCAAGCATCTCGAAGTTGGAATATACGCTTTGATAAGTTGATCAAAGCATATAAGTTTTATACAGACTTGCGGTGAAGCCTGTATTTACAAGAAAGTGAGTGGGAGCACTACATCATTTCTGATAAGTATATGTGTATGACATATTGTTGATCGGAAATAATGTAGAATTATTCTGCAAAGCATAAAGGAGTGTTTGAAAGGAGTTTTTCAAAGAAAGACCTCGGTAAAGCTTCTTACATATTGAGTATCAAGATCTATAGAGATAGATCAAGACGCTTGATAAGTTTTTCAATGAGTACATACCTTGACAAGATTTTGAAGTAGTTCAAAATGGAACAGTCAAAGAAAAAGTTTCTTGCCTATGTTACAAGGTGTGAAGTTGAGTAAGACTCAAAGCCCGACCACGGCAGAAGATAGAAAGAGAATGAAAGTCATTCCCTATGCCTCAGCCATAGGTTCTATAAAGTATGCCATGATGTGTACCAGATCTATTGTATACCCTACACTGTGTTAAGCAAGGGAGTACAATAGTGATCTAAGAGTAGATCACTGGACAGCGGTCAAAATTATCCTTAGTGGAATAAGAAAATATTTCTCAATTATGGAGGTGACAAAAAGGTTCGTCGTAAAAAGTTACGTCGATGCAAGCTTTGACACAAGATCTGGATGACTCTAAGTCTCGATCTAGATACATATTGAAAGTGGGAGCAATAAGCTAGAGTAGCTCCGTGCAGAGCATTGTTGGCATAGAAATTCGCAAAATACTTACGGATCTGAATGTGACAGACCCGTTGACTAAAATAATCTCACAAGCAAAACATGATCACACCTTAGTACTCTTTGGGTGTTAATCACATAGTGATGTGAACTAGATTACTGACTCTAGTAAACCCTTTGGGTGTTGATCACATATCGATGTGAACTATGGGTATTAATCACATGGTGATGTGAACTATTGCTGTTAAATCACATGGCGATGTGAACTAGATTATTGACTCTAGTGCAAGTGGGAGACTGAAGGAAATATGCCCTAGAGGCAATAATAAAGTTATTATTTATTTCCTTATATCATGATAACTGTTTATTATTCATGCTAGAATTGTATTAACCGGAAACATAATACTTGTGTGAATACATAGACAAACAAAGTGTCACTAGTATGCCTCTACTTGACTAGCTCGTTAATCGAAGATGGTTATGTTTCCTGACCATAAACAAAAGAGTTGTTATTTGATTAATGGGATCCCATCATTAGGCGAATGATGTGATTGACATGACCCATTCCATTAGCTTAGCACCTGATCGTTTAGTATGTTGCTATTGCTTTCTTCATGACTTATACATGTTCCTATAACTATGAGATTATGCAACTCCCGTTTACCGGAGGAACACTTTGCGTACTACCAAACGTCACAACGTAACTGGGTGATTATAAAGGAGTACTACAGGTGTCTCCAAAGGTACATGTTGGGTTGGCGTATTTTGAGATTAGGTTTTGTCACTCCGATTGTCGGAGAGGTATCTCTGGGCCCTCTCGGTAATGCACATCACTTAAGCCTTGCAAGCATTGCAACTAATGAGTTAGTTGCGGGATGATGTATTACAGAACGAGTAAAGAGACTTGCCAGTAATGAGATTGAACTAGGTATTGGAATACCGACACGATCGAATCTCGGGCAAGTAACATACCGATGACAAAGGGAACAACGTATGTTGTTATGCGGTCTGACCGATAAAGATCTTCGTAGAATATGTAGGAGCCAATATGAGCATCCAGGTTCCGCTATTGGTTATTGACCGGAGACGTGTCTCGGTCATGTCTACATTGTTCTCGATCCCGTAGGGTCCGCACGCTTAAGGTCGATGACAGTTATATTATGAGTTTATGCTTTGATGTACCGAAGGTTGTTCGGAGTCCCGGATGTGATCACGGACATGACGAGGAGTCTCGTCTAAATGGTCGAGACGTAAAGATTGATATATTGAAAGCCTATGTTTGGACATCGGAAGTGTTCCGGGTGAAATCGGGATTTTACCGGAGTACCGGGAAGGTTACCGGAACCCCCCGGGAGCTAAATGGGCCATGATGGGCCTTAGTGGAAAAGAGAAGAGGCAGCCCTACATGGGCTGTGTGCCTCCCCCTTCCCCTAGTCCTATTAGGACTAGGAGAGGTGGCCGGCCCCCTCTCTCTCTCTTTTCCCCATCCGCGAATCCTATTCCAACTAGGATTGGGGGGGGGGGAATCCTACTCCTAGAGGGAGTAGGACTCTCCTGGCGCGCCACACCTTGGCCGGCCAGCCTCCCCCCTCTAGTCCTTTATATACTGAGGCAGAGGCACCCTAGAACACACAAGTTGATCCACGTGATGTATTCCTTAGCCGTGTGCGGTGCCCCCAGCCACCATAATCCTCGATAATACTGTAGTGGAGTTTAGGCGAAGCCCTGCTGCTGTAGTACATCAAGATCGTCACCACGCCGTCGTGCTGACGGAACTCTTCCCCGACACTTTGCTGGATCGGAGTCCGGGGATCGTCATCGAGCTGAACGTGTGCTCGAACTCGGAGGTGCCGTAGTTTCGGTGCTTGATCGGTTGGATCATGAAGACGTACGACCACTTCCTCTACGTCGTGTCAACGCTTCCGCAGTCGGTCTGCGTGGGTACATAGACAACACTCTCCCCTCTCGTTTCTATGCATCACATGATCTTGCGTGTGCGTAGGAAATTTTGAAATTACTACGAAACCCAACACTTACAGGGTGCCCACGAGGGTCAGGGGCGCGCCCAGGGGGGTGGGGAGCGCCCCCTGCCTCGTGCCTCCCTTGGGCACCGTCTCGCGTGGATTTTTCTTCCCCAAAATCATATATATTCCCAAAAAAATCTCCGTCAGTTTTTATCCTGTTTGGACTCCGTTTGATATGGATATTCTGTGAAACAAAAAACATGCAACAAACAGGAACTGGCACTGGGCATGGATCAATATGTTAGTCCCAAAATAGTATGAAAAGTTTCCAAAAGTATATGAAAGTTGTAAAATATTGGCATGGAACAATAAAAAATAATAGATATGACAGAGACGTAGCAACCAGCATGTGGCCCAAATATATATGAGTGAAAAGGGTGGTATGTGATGTTCAAAATTCCAATGCACAACTTTGACCCCGCGGGCCCACGGTTGGGCGCGTCATTGAAGATCGATGAGAGGGGCCAGAAGTTAAGAACCACCTAGAAGTGGCCAAATATATGTACGAATATCGGGGATGTTTAAAACTTTAAATACACAATGCATAACTTTGGTGGCACCTGCCTCGCAAACCCGAAAGCACCCTAACAACCACCTAGCTAGGATATATATAATGACATAATGTTGTACCTAGCTAGGATGCTTGGCCCACCACCTCCCACTTAGTGTCAGCGGGGCGGATGCACGTAATGATTGATACTTTGGTCATACATGCATGTCGCCATGACCTACCATAAGATGGACCAATGAATCTTTCATTTGGTCAAATGACAGTTGTTGTTGTTGTTGATAAACCGCTTGGGCCAATAGATTGAACCATCATAAACATCGCATGAGAGGGACCACAAAACCAACACCTCTTGCATGCGGCCCAAAATGATGTACGTTGGGAAGGGGTGATTTGTGTTTTCAAAATAGAATAATTTACAATTTAAATGTGGTGCCTACCTCTCGATACAGACAACAACCATGAAGGCAAGGTAGTTAAGGATGAGATACGTATGCAGGGTTTGATGTAGGTAAAACCAAGCAATCCGAGCATCTGGGAGGGAATCCTGACAACGCATGAGCTCAAGCTTTGGTCGACCGACATTTGACGGTGACCGGCCCTAACATGAACTAGGAGGAATCCATTCATGGCCAACACATACCCCTCATTATCGGTCAAAGGGATGATATATATACACTCGGGGAGCCGACAGACATCCGTGTCGTCACAAAAAACCGCACAAGGGAGACGTGGTCGATCAGAAGACCCCGTATACACTGCATGCAACCCGAAAATATGTATGGGTATGATGGTGTATGATGTGTTTAAATCCCAAATGCACAACTTCGATGGGCCATGCCAAGTACATTAGAACCGAACACCGTACCCGACTCCAAGACTGGTTCAATACCTATGATATCAGTTTCCCAACTTTGAGGCGGCAGCGGGGGGGGGGGGGGGGGGGGGGGGGGGGGGTTGTCCCATGCATGCGCTCAAACCTTATTTTGTCTAGCATGGGACACATCTATATATATATCTATACATCTTTACATCTATACACATATATAGTGTGCGAATAACTATGAAAGTTGCTCATTGGATGAAGCCAATCCGACGGTACAGAGATGGCAAATCCGAGCACTACTGGCCGTTGGATATCATCTACATTCCATCAGATTCCGCCACATGTACAATCTAGAAGACTCCATGGTTGAACTTAAGCATAATGCACAAACCTCTAAACACAAGCACTTCTCCTTTGTTCTCTAGAATCTTCCATATCTTAATTGCCCAAACCGTTTTTTCTAAATGAATTGTCACTTTTTGTTTTTACCTTTACAATTCACAATTACATGAATCTTAAAATAGTTTTTTTACAAAACTAATTGATTTTGGATGAGATGAACTATAAGAATTAAACGAATATCTACATCATGCATATTTGGGAGCAGAGGCGGGAAACCGATGAGAGGAGTGGCGAGAAACGGTAGCCTGTTTTCAATGAAAACCTAGTAGAGAAGGAAGCGTGAGCTACACGACGCATGCGCACAGTGCTTACCATGTACTGCATGTGCTGTCAAAAGGGCTCAGGGTTTCCATTCGATTTGGGAGCATCCAACGGTGCACATGTACGATCCGTGGGGTTTGGGTTCTGGCCAGTCAGAACGCAGGGCTCAGATCGCGCGCGCAGCAGGGGGTGGGGAATATCATACGGAAACCAACATTCGGTGGAAACCATGAGAAAAAGATGTTTTGAAGTTTCAAAAAAAATTCAAAAAAATGCGGGATGTTAAGAGGATGATGTTTTATTGGCACACAAAATTTCAAGTTGAAACACATTAAGAGATGTGAGCTATGAAAAAGACAAAATCAGTGTTGAATAGTGCCGAATAGTAATGTCACTATTCAGGGCGGAATTTGTCTTTTTCATAGCTCACATATCGTAATGTTTTTCAACTTGAAATTTTGTGTCGCGATAAAACATCACCTTCTTAACATCCCACATTTTTTCAGATTTTATGGAACTTTAAAATATGGTTTCCACGAAGTTTTCATTGAATATCGGCTTTCGTGAGTGAACCTTGTGCTATTTGAAAACATTTCGTGAGAAGAATCTCGGTTTTTAAATCCCCATAAATCCAAAACTAAGCTAAAAATTGTGAAACCTGCCATGGCGTCACGACGTCGCACTTATATGTCAAGGAATTTTTTTCGTCCATTGTGGCGCAAGTTTTATTACAAGCCTCTTACAAACCGGAGCTTCTCTCAAATAAGCCTCATGGTTCCGATAGGGAAACGTGTTCTCCTTGTGGGCAAAACATAATCACTGCCTCTTTTCACCTTGCATTTTCTTCTACGGGCAACATGGAACAACAGGATATCCGTGCTGAAATTTAAACTTATTCAGGGTCCGTTTGGCTTTTTATACACTAATTGAGTTTCCTAGACATTTAATATCCATAATTCAAATCTGAACTACAAATACATGCTCCAGTTCACCAAAATGGCTAGAAAAATTATACATGTGTCCTTGGGTGCATGTCTAGGTCCCATGCCAGGAATGGGAATGAATTACAACCATACTGGTGTCATGGCTCGTACTCAAACATTTCGAATCTCGGCTTTTAAGTCCCCATAAACCCTAAACTCACCAGAAAGTCATCAAAGGTAGCATGGTGTCACGTCATGGCACATATATGTCGTGGTAAAAACATTGTCCAATTTGGGCCAAGCTTTATTACAAACCTCTTACAAAAACTGGAGCTTCTCTCAAAGAAGCCTCGTGGTTCTGATAGGGAAACATGTTCCCCTTGTGGGTGAAACGTAATCACTGCCTCTTTTCACCTTGTATTTTCTTCCACGGGCAACATGGAACCACAGGATATCCGTGCTGAAACTTAAACTTATTTAGGGTTCGTTTGGCCTTTTTATACACTAATTGAGTTTCCTAGGCATTTAATGTCCATAATTCAAATCTGAACTACAAATACATGCTCCAGTTCACCAAAATGGCTAGAAAAATTATACATGTGTCCTTGGGTGCATGTTTAGGTCTCATGCCAGGAATGGGAACGAATTACAACCGTACCAGTGTCCTGGCTCTTCCTCAAACATTTCGAATCTTGGTTTTTAAGTCCGCATAAATTCTAAACTCACTAGAAAGTCATCAAAGGTGGCAAGGTGTCATGTCATGGCACATATATGTTGTGGTAAAAACAATGCCGATTTGGGCCAAGCTTTATTACAAACCTCTTACAAACCGGAGCCTGTCGCAAGAACCCTCGTGGTTTTGATAGGGAAACGTATCCCCTTGTGGGCCAAACGATAAGCACTCCCTCTTCTAGCCTCGTATTTTCTTCTACACGCGACATGGAACAGCTGGAGTTTCGCGTTGAACTTTGAAATTATTCAGGGTTCGTTTGACCTTTTTTATTCATTAATTGAGTTTTCTAGGCATTTAATGTCCATCATTCAAATCCGAACTACAAATACATGCTCCAGTGCACCAAAATGGCTAGAAAAAACATACATGTTTCCTTGGGGTGCATGTTTAGGTCCCATGGAACGAATGGGAACGAATTCAACCGTCTCGCCGTCCTGGCCTGGCCACAAACATTGTGAATCTCGGTTTTTAAATGTCTGTAAATCCAAAACTCACTAGGAAATCATGAAACTTGGCATGGTGTCACTACATGGTATATATAATTGTCCAATTTGGGCGAAGCTATATTACAAGCCTTTTACAAACCGGAGCTTGTCGCAACCCTCGTGGTTCCGGTAGGGAAACATGCCCTCTTGTGGGCGAAACGATAATCGATGCATCTTCTCACCTTGAAATTTGTTTTCTACAGGCAACATAGAATAACAGGAGTGTCGGGCTAAAATTTGAAAATGTTCAGAGTTTGTTTGTCCATTGTATATATATTACTAATTACTAAGTTTTCTATGCACTTAATGTAGTCCATAATTCAAATTTGAACTACAACCACATGCTCTAGTGAAGAAAAATGGGTGGGAAATCATACATGTGTCATTGGGTGCATGTTTAGGTCTCGTTTAAGGAATGAGAATGAATTACAAACTTGTCCTCGTCCTGAAACAATGAGAATCTCGGTTTTTAAATCCCAGTAAATAAAAAAGTCACCCGAAAAACATGAAACTTGGCATGGTTTCATGACATGGCACATATATGTCGTGGTAAAAAGTCGTCCAGATTGAGAAGAAGCGCACACATTAGTAGCCAACAAAGTCTTTTTTGAAACAAAAAGCTGACACGTTAATATCACAAACGGTTGTATTATATTTACCATGTCGAAATTTAACCATACTCGGTGGCGTGCGTGCAGCTGTTTGATTAGACGGGACGAGCGCGAGAAGTCCGCCGTGAAGCTTCGACGGGACGCGTGCGAGCAGTCTGCCACGCAGGCTCAACGGGACGCGTGCATCCTGTCCACCTCGCAGGCTCGGCGGGACACGTGCGAGTAGCAAGGCCGCCCATGCTCACCGGGAAGCAAGCTCTTAGACCTCCATGCACCAGCCGCTGCCCGCCTCGCTCACAACTTCTCCATTAATGGATTAATTAAAGCACCTGGACGGAGGGTGTTTGCTTGTGATCCCATGGTAGCATTTGCTTTGTTCATGTTTTCAACTAGTATTCTGCCCTAATTTAAATTGCCACATAGGGCAATGGATAATATGACCACATATAAAATGGCAACGGATAATACGACGACAAATTTACAATGGCGCACATAATAATTGTCCTACATATTCCGGATAATTTAAAATGCCACATGCGGCAAAGCCTGGAAGACACGGGGGCAAGAGAAGAAGGAAATTGCAGACAACGATCTGGGTCGCTACTGTCTCTACTCGTCGATGGATCGCCGGGCGGCGAAATCCTCCATCTCCTTCTTCAATTCCTCACAACTTTGCTTGAAAGCAGCCACGGATTCCTCCACCTCCTGCTCGCGCTCGATCCGGAGCTTCCTCAAGCCACCCATCAGTTGCTCGACGACCGCTTTCAGCGTCATCTCCGAGGCACTGCTCTGCTCATGCAACATATTCCAGCCGGCGGCCTCCTCCTCCTTCTCAGCGACCAACTTGAGGAGCTTCGCATTGTCATCCATGAGTTGCTCGACGAGGCCGGTCGCCTTGTCAACCGAGGCATCGCTGATCTTGAGCAGCTTCATCAAGCCGTCGACCAGCTCCTGCTGCATAGTGACGCCAGCGAGAATGTCGTCGTCGCCGGCGAAGGACTTCAGGAATGCCGGCTCGTCGCGATGGCTGACGTCATGAATGCACTTGTTAGAGCCCTCGCATGCCTGTGAGAGCTCGTTCGAGGGCTCTGCGGCGCGTCCGGGCATCTCTATTGCGGCTGCGGCTTCGCGGCGGGACCTCTCTAGTGCTTTCATGGCCTTTGTCTTTGCTGCCTGGTTATATGTCCACCCTAAAATCCTCCTATCGGTCATGGCGAAACGACTTGACAGAGAAAACCATTTTTGTGGGTGATGAGGAGAGGAACTGTGAAGTAATTTTCGAGTGGGTAGTTTTTATAGCCCGGTGCTAAGTGTGAACACATATTAGTTTGATAGGTGTGAACAGATTTTCAATTACTTATTGCGTTGTAATCAGCAATGTGATGAGAAACAAGGTCAAAATTTATTGATGGCAGAAGGTTGACCACGTTGTTGCTCGCCGTTCAGGCGGCCGCGGCGCGCTCCGCTCTCCGTTGAGGCAAAGTTACAATGGAAACTGTTAATAATTCTTAATGATTGTCTTACATATTCAGGATAATTTAAAATCCCAAAGCGGCAAGACCCAGAACACTCACGACCTACATATGCATGCACTTATAATAAAATATAAGCTAAAAGGCTGAGCTGGCGGCCTTCCGACGATGGTCTTCTCGGACTCCATGATCAGCATAGCACCCTTGCGGTCGTTCACTCCCAGTGTCCCGACCCGCCTCCGCCTACGGAGCTGCTGGCATTGGGAGGCTCTTGGGGCTGCTAGGCCTCTTCCAGAAGAGCTTGACAGTGTAAAATCGCGCGCATGACAACTCCGCGGAACCGCTCCATTTCCATGTCTCTGGCCTGGTAGCAAATTCCGTCGATCACCTGCATCCTCAAGATATCACGTTGGTGATGTTCTACTTCGTTAGGGACGTCAACTCCGCCAAGGATGCGCTCGTGCCTGGCCACCACATCATCGGGATCGAGGTTGACACGGCCGCCGTGGGAAATGATGAAGCCGTAGGCTGCCTTTATCTTGACTGAATCACAGAGGTCCTCTGCCCATTCCTTGCGGGGCATCAGGCTCTCGATGAGAACTGGTGACGGCCGCTTTTCGGGTGGGTCGTCAATCATGCCGCCGAGCAGCTCTGGATCTTTTGCATGGTGGATTGCAAACTGCTCATCACACCACCTCTGCAATATGTCTATTGTGCTCCCAAGGACTGTGACGCCGATATCGCTGCCGATGGGCCATGGTGCCTGCATCGGCCGATGAAGCTCTTGCTCCCCGACCTTCTCCGGCTCGTTCTGCTGGGGAACGTGGTAGTTTCAAAAAAAATCGTACGCACACACAGGATCATGGTGATGCATAGAAACGAGAGGGGAGAGTGTGTCTACGTACCCTCATAGACCGAATGCGGAAGTATTAGTACAACACGGTTGATGTAGTCGTACGTCTTCACGATCCAACCATTCCAAGTACCGAACGCACGGCACCTCCGAGTTCTGCACATGTTCAACTCGATGACGTCCCGCGAGCTCCGATTCAGCAAAGCTTCACATGAGAGTTTAGTCAGCACAACGGCGTGGTAACGGTGATGATGATGCTACCGACGTAGGGCTTCGCCTAAGCACTGCTACGATATGATCGAGGTGGATTATGGTGGAGGGGGGCACCGCACACGGCTAAGAGATCAATGATCAATTGTTGTGTCTATGGGGTGCCCCCTGCCCCCGTATATAAAGGAGCAATGGAAGGAGGCGGCCGACCAGGGAGAGGCGCGCCAACAGGGGGAGTCCTACTCCCACTAGGAGTAGGACTCCTCCTTTTCCTAGTAGGAGTAGGAGAGGGGGAAGGAAAGGGAGAGGAGGAGAAGGAAAGAGGGGGCCGGCCCCCCTTGCCCTAAACCAATTTGGTTTGGGCCTTGGGGGGCGCGCCCCACACTCCCCTTGATGCCCTCTATTTCCACTAAGGCCCATGTAGGCCCATTAAGTCCCCCGAGGGGTTCCGGTAACCCCCCGTACTCCGGTATATGTCTGAAACCTTCCGGTACCTTTCCGGTGTCTGAACATAGTCGTCCAATATATCAATCTTTACGTCTCGACCATTTCAAGACTCCTCATCATATCCGTGATCATATCCGGGACTCCGAACTACCTTCGGTACATCAAAACACAAAAACTCATAATATCGATCGTCACCGAACTTTAAGCGTGCGAACCCTACGGGTTCGAGAACTATGTAGACATGACCGAGACACGTCTCTGGACAATAACCAATAGCGGAATCTGGATGCTCATATTGGCTCCCACATATTCTACGAAGATCTTTATCGGTCAAACCGCATAACAACATATATTGTTCCCTTTGTCATCGGTATTTTACTTGCCCAAGATTCAATCGTCGGTATATCAATACCTAGTTCAATATCGTTACCGGCAAGTCTCTTTACTCGTCCCATAATACATCATCCCGTAACTAACTCATTACTTACAATGCTTGCAAGGCTTATAGTGATGTGCATTACCGAGTGGGCCCAGAGATACCTCTCCGACAATCGGAGTGACAAATCCTAATCTCGAAATACGCCAACTCAACAAGTACCTTCGGAGACACCTGTAGATCACCTTTATAATCACCCAGTTACGTTGTGACGTTTGGTAGCACACAAAGTGTTCCTCCGGTAAACGGGAGTTGCATAATCTCATAGTCATAGGAACATGTACAAGTCATGAAGAAAGCAATAGCAACATACTAAACGATCAAGTGCTAAGCTAACGGAATGGGTCAAGTCAATCACATCATTCTCCTAATGATGTGATCCCGTTAATCAAATGACAACTCATGTCTATGGCTAGGAAACATAACAATATTTGATTAACGAGCTAGTCAAGTAGAGGCATACTAGTGACACTCTGTCTGTCTATGTATTCACACATGTATCATGTTTCCGGTTAATACAATTCTAGCATGAATAATAAACATTTATCATGATATAAGGAAATAAATAATAACTTTATTATTGCCTCTAGGGCATATTTCCTTTAGTATCCCACTTGCACTAGAGTCAATAATCTAGATTACACAGTAATGATTCTAACACCCATGGAGCCTTGGTGCTGGCCATGTTTTGCTCGTGGAAGAGGCTTAGTCAACGGGTCTGGAACATTCAAATCCGTATGTATATTGCAAATCTCTATGTCTCCCACCTGGACTTGATCCCCAATGGAGTTGAAGCGCCTCTTGATGTGCTTGGTTCTCTTGTGAAATCTGGATTCCTTTGCCAAGGCAATTGCACCAGTATTGTCACAGAAGATTTTCATTGGACCTGATGCACTAGGTATGACACGTAGATCGGATATGAACTCCTTCATCCAGACTCCTTCATTCGCTGCTTCCGAAGCAGCAATGTACTCTGCTTCACATGTAGATCCCGCCACGACGCTCTGTTCAGAACTGCTCCAACTGACAGCTCCACCGTTCAATATAAACACGTATCCAGTTTGCGATTTAGAATCGTCCGGATCATTGTCAAAGCTTTACATCAACGTAACCATTTACGATGATCTCTTTGTCACCTCCGTAAACGAGAAACATATCCTTAGTCCTTTTCAGGTACTTCAGGATGTTCTTGACCGCTGTCCAGTGATCCACTCCTGGATTACTTTGGTACCTCCCTGCTAAACTAATAGCAAGGCACACAACAGGTTTGGTACACAGCATTGCATACATGATAGAGCCTATGGCTGAAGCATAGGGAACATCTTTCATTTTCTCTCTATCTTCTGCAGTGGTCGTGCATTGAGTCTTACTCAACTTCACACCTTGTAACACAGGCAAGAACCCTTTCTTTGCATGATCCATTTTGAACTTCTTCAAAACTTTGTCAAGGTATGTGCTCTGTGAAAGTCCAATTAAGCGTCTTGGTCTATCTCTATAGATCTTGATGCCCAATATGTAAGCAGCTTCACCGAGGTCTTTCATTGAAAAACTCTTATTCAAGTATCGTTTTATGCTATCCAGAAATTCTATATCATTTCCAATCAACAATATGTCATCCACACATAATATTAGAAATGCTATAGAGCTCCCACTCACTTTCTTGTAAATACAGGCTTCTCCAAAAGTCTGTATAAAACCATATGCTTTGATCACACTATCAAAACGTTTATTCCAACTCCGAGAGGCTTGCACCATGATACGTCTCCAACGTATCTATAAGTTTTGATTGCTCCATGCTATATTATCTTCTGTTTTGGACATTATTGGGCTTTATTATTCACTTTTATATTATTTTTGGGACTAACCTATTAACCGGAGGCCCATCCCAGAATTGTTGTTTTTTGCCTATTTCAGAGTTTCGCAGAAAAAGAATATCAAACGGAGTCCAAACGGAATGAAGCCTTTGGGAACGTGATTTTCAGAACGAACATGATCCAGGAGACTTGGACCCTACGTCAAGCAACCAATAGGGAAGCCACGAGGTAGAGGCGTTCCTACCCCCCAGGCGTTCCCTCCACCCTCGTGGGCCCCATGTTGCTCCACCGACGTACTCCTTCCTCCTATATATACCTACGTACCCCCAAACGATCAGAGACGGAGCCAAAACCCTAATTCCACCACTGTAACTTTCTGTATCCACGAGATCCCATCTTGGGGCCTGTTCCGGAGCTCCGCCGGAGGGGGCATCGATCATGGAGGGCTTCTACATCAATACCATAGCCTCTCTGATGATGTGTGAGTAGTTTACCTCAGACGTTCGGGTCCATAGTTATTAGCTAGATGGCTTCTTCTCTCTTTTTCGATCTCAATACAATGTTCTCCCCCTCTCTCGTGGAGATCTATTCGATGTAATCTTCTTTTGCGGTGTGTTTGTTGAGACCGATGAATTGTGGGTTTATGATCAAGTTTATCTATGAACAATATTTGGATCTTCTGGATTCTTTTATGTATGATTGGTTATCTTTGCAAGTCTCTTTTAATTATCAGTTTGGTTTGGCCTACTAGATTGATCTTTCTTGCAATGTGAGAAGTGCTTAGCTTTGGGTTCAATCTTGCGGTGTCCTTTCCCAGTGACGGTAGGGGCAGCAAGGCACGTATTGTATTGTTTCCATCGAGGATAACAAGATGGTATTTTTATCATATTTCATGAATTTATCCCTCAACATCATGTCATCTTTCTTAAAGCATTACTCTGTTCTTATGAACTTAATACTCTAGATGCATGCTGGATAGCGGTCGATGTGTGGAGTAATAGTAGTAGATGCAGGCAGGAATCGGTCTACTTATCTCAGACGTGATGCCTATATACAAGATCATACCTAGATATTCTCATAACTATGCTCAATTCTGTCAATTGCTCAACAGTAATTTTTTCACCCACCATAAAATACTTATGCTCTTGAGAGAAGCCACTAGTGAAACCTATGGCCCCCGGGTCTATCTTTCATCATATTAATCTTCCGACACTTAGCTATTTTCATTGCCATTTATTTTACTTTGCATCTTTATCATAAAAATACCAAAAATATTATCTTATCATATCTATCAGATCTCACTCTCATAAGTGACCGTGTAGGGATTGACAACCCCTTATCGCGTTGGTTGCGAGAATTTATTTGTTTTGTGTAGGTGCGAGGGACTCGCGCGTAGCCTCCTACTGGATTGATACCTTGGTTCTCAAAAACTGAGTGAAATACTTATGCTACTTTGTTGCATCACCCTTTCCTCTTCAAGGGAAAACCAACGCAGTGCTCAAGAGGTAGCAAGTAGGATTTCTGGCATCGTTGCCGGGGAGGTCTATGCAAAAGTAAACACACCAAGTACCCATCACAAACCCTTATCTCCCGCATTACATTATTTTCCATTTGCCTCTCGTTTTCCTCTCCCCCACTTCACCCTTGTAGTTTTATTCGCCCTCTCTCTCTATCCTCCCTCTCTTTCTCTATTTGCCTCTTTTTGCCCGTTCCTCGTTTGCTTGTGTGTTGGATTGCTTGCTTGTCACGATGGCTCAAGATAACACTAAATTGTGTGACTTTACCAATACCAACAACAATGATTTTATTAGCACTCTGATTGCTCCTCTTACGGATGTTGAATCTTGTGAAATTAATGCTGCCTTGCTGAATCTTGTCATGAAAGATCCGTTTTACGGCCTTCCTAGTGAAGATGCCGCTACCCATCTAAATAGCTTTGTTGATTTCTGTGATATGCAAAAGAAGAAAGATGTGGACAATGATATTGTTAAATTGAAGTGATTTCCTTTTTCGCTTAGAGATCGTGCTAAAGCTTGGTTTTCGTCTTTGCCTAAAAATAGTATTGATTCTTGGAATAAGTGCAAAGATGCTTTTATCTCTAAGTATTTTCCTCCCGCTGAGATCATCTCTCTTAGAAATGATATTATGAATTTTAAGCAACTTGATCATGAACATGTTGCACAAGCTTGGGAGAGGATGAATTTAATGATACGTAATTGCCCAACACATGGTTTGAATTTGTGGATGATTATACAAAACTTTTATGCCGGATTGAATTTTGCTTCTAGAAATCTTTTAGATTCGACCGCGGGAGGCACTTTTATGGAAATCACTTTATGAGAAGCTACTAAACTCCTAGATAATATTATGGTTAATTATTCTCAGTGGCACACTAAAAGATCTACTAATAAAAAAGTGCATGCGATAGAAGAAATTAATGTTTTGAGTGGAAAGTTGGATGAACTTATGAAATTATTTGCTACTAAGAGTGTTTCTTCTCATCCTAATGATATTCCTTTGTCTACTTTGATTGAGAATAATAATGAATCTATGGATGTGAATTTTGTTGGCAGGAATAATTTTGGTAACAACGCGTATAGAGGAAACTTTAATCCTAGGCCTTATCCTAGTAATTCCTCTAATAATTATGGTAATTCCTACAACAATTCTTATGGAAATTTTAATAAGATTCCCTCTGAATTTGAGACTAGTGTTAAGGAATTTATGAATTCACAAAAGAATTTCAATGCTTTGCTTGAAGAGAAATTGCTTAAAGTTGATGATTTGGCTAGGAACGTTGATAGAATTTCTCTTGATGTTGATTCTTTAAAACTTAGATCTATTCCTCCTAAGCATGATATCAATGAGTCTCTCAAAGCCATGAGAATTTCCATTGATGAGTGCAAGGAAAGAACCGCTAGGATGCGTGCTAAGAAAGATTCCTTTATAAGAGCGTGTTCTTCTAGTTTCCATGATAATAAAGATGAAGATCTAAAAGTTATTGATGTGTCCCCTATTAAATCTTTGTTTTGCAATATGAATCTTGATAATTATGGGACTGAATATGATCCACCTTTACCTAGAAGGCGTTCCAAAAATTTGGAGTTTTTAGATCTTGATGCTAAATTTGATAAAAGTGGGATTGAAGAGATCAAAACTCTAGATGTTAATGAACCTACTATTTTGGATTTCAAGGAATTTAATTATGATAGCTTCTCTTTGATATATTGTATTTCCTTGTTGCAATCCATGCTAAATTCTCCCCATGCTTATAGTCAAAATAAAGCTTTTACCAAACATATCGTTGATGCTTTGATGCAATCTTATGAAGAAAAACTTGAGTTGGAAGTTTCTATCCCTAGAAAACTTTATGATGAGTGGTAACCAACTATTAAAATTAAAATTAAAGATCATGAATGCTATGCTTTGTGTCATTTGGGTGCTAGTGTTTCCATGATTCCAAAGACTTTGTGTGATTTGTTAGGTTTCCGTGATTTTGATGATTGCTCTTTAAACTTGCACCTTGCGGATTCCACTATTAAGAAACCTATGGGAAGAATTAATGATGTTATTATTGTTGCAAATAGGAACTATGTGCCCGTAGATTTTATTGTTCTTGACATAGATTGCAATCCTTCATGTCCTATTATTCTTGGTAGACCTTTCCTTAGAACGATTGGTGCAATTATTGGTATGAAGGAAGGAAATATTAGATTCCAATTTCCGTTAAGGAAAGGAATGGAACACTTTCCTAGAAAGAAAATTAAATTACCTTATGAATCTATTATGAGAGCCACTTATGGATTGCCAACCAAAGATGGCAATACCTAGATCTATCCTTGCTTTTTATGCCTAGCTAGGGGCGTTAAACGATAGCGCTTGTTGGGAGGCAACCCAATTTTATTTTTATTCCTTGATTTTTGCTCCTGTTTAGTAATAAATAATTAATCTATCCTCTGTTTTGGTTGTGTTTTTTGTGTTTAATTAGTGTTTGTGCCAAGTAGAACCGTTGGGAAGACTTGGGGAAAGTCTTGTTAATCTTGTTGTAAAAAACAGAAACTTTAGCGCTCACGAGAACTGCTGCCATTTTTATTTGGAAAGTGATATTTAGTTAATTATTTTTGCAGATGATTAATAGATAAATTCCTCACGTCCAGAAATTTATTTTAGAATTTTTGGTGTTTCAGATCTTGCGCTAGCTACAGATTACTACAGACTGTTCAGTTTTTGACAGATTCTGTTTTTCGTGTGTTGTTTGCTTATTTTGATGAATCTATGGCTAGTAAAATAATTTATAAACCATAGAGAAGTTGGAATAAATTAGGTTTAAAACCAATATAAATAAATAATGAGTTCATTACATTACCTTGAAGTGGTCTTTTGTTTTCTTTCGCTAACGGAGCTCACGAGATTTTCTACTTTAAGTTTTGTGTTGTGAAGTTTTCAAGTTTTGGGTAAGGATTTGATGGATTATGGAACAAGGAGTGGAAAGAGCCTAAGCTTGGGAATGCCCATGGCACCCCCAAGATAATCTAAGGACACCAAAAGGCCAAAGGTTGGGGATGCCCCGGAAGGCATCCCCTCTTTCGTCTACTTCCATCGGTAACTTTACTTGGAGCTATATTTTTATTCACCACATGATATGTCTTTTGCTTGGAGCGTCTTGTATGATTTGATTCTTTGCTTTTTAGTTTACCACAATCATCTTTGCTGTACACACCTTTTGAGAGAGACACACATGATTCGGAAATTATTAGAATACTCTATGTGATTCACTTATATCTTTTGAGTTATATAGTCTTGCTCTAGTACTTCACTTATATCTTTTAGAGCACGGTGGTGGACTTGTTTTATAGAAATTATTGATCTCTCATGCTTCACTTAGATTATTTTGAGAGTCTTAAATAGCATGGTAATTTGCTTAAATAATCCTAATATGCTAGGTGTTCAAGATTAGTAAAAACTTTCGTATGAGTGTTTTGAATACTAAGAGAAGTTTGATGCTCGATGATTGTTTTGAGATATGGAGGTAGTGATATTAAAGTTGTGCTAGTTGAGTAGTTGTGAATTTGAGAAATACTTGTGTTGAAATTCGCAAGTCCCGTAGCATGCACGTATGGTAAACGTTATGTAACAAATTTGAAACATGATGTGTTCTTTGATTGTCCTCCTTATGAGTGGCGGTCGGGGACGAGCAATGGTCTTTTCCTACCAATCTATCCCCCTAGGAGCATGCGCATAGTGTGTAACATCCCAAATTTTCAATTTGGAATGTTATACATTAGGTCATCATGCATATCATATTTTATTTTGCTTTTGGTTTTGATCCTAGAAAATCCTAAGCAACTCAAGGACCCACGGAGAGAGTTGGGGATTTCGTTGTTTACATATTTGAGTTTTCTCAAATTATGTAAACAGGATCATTTGATTTTATTTATTTTATCATCAATTATTTCTATTACAAAAATATGAGAGCAGGAATAAAATGACTTTCCCAAAGTATAGAAATATTGAGGATTTAATAAAAAAATCAAATAAGATTTATTTCGGAGTTTTTCGGTATTTTTATTTGAATTTAGGAAAAATGCGCGTTTTTCAAAGTTGTAGTTTGGGCCCAGAAAAAATGTTCACTTTTTCGGGCTTGATTTTAGAGACCCGGGAAAATTTATTTCGTGATTTTTGGAGTCCGTTTAGTATTTCTTTTTATTTTTCTTCCGAGCGGAATTATTTAAAAAAAAACGCGGAACCGACTTTGGGCCGTACTCGGCCAGGACACCGTCGGCCGAGGCTTTATAAGCCGCCACCCCGTCCCGAGAGAGAGCCCAGCCGCCCAGCCCCGAAACCCTAACCCTAGCCAGCTGCCGCTGCCGCCGCCGCCCGCCGCCGCCGCCGACTCGCCGGAGCAGCGCGCCGCCCGAGGTTCGCCGCCGCCTTGTTTTCCATGCCGTTTAAAAAAAATCTGTTCGTCATTTTTCTTTTTCGTCGGATTTTTCGCGGTTATTTTCTGATCGCGATTTCTGATCCGATTTTCGTTTTAGTATAACTTTTCGCTCGTTTATCGGAATCAGGGATTCAAGCGCCTGGAGTTTCGTCTCGAAACCCTCTTTCCGAATAATCAACTTAAACATGTTTTTGCTACTGTAAAATTTGACTTAGATCCAGATTACTAGAACGAAGTTGTTTCTTTCGCCGTTTGATTTCTTTTGCTTCGTTCGATTTGATTCTTTTTGCCAACCAGGGTTCTTAAGTTGAACTTTCTGGTTAGATCTTCTATTTGAGTTTTACTTGTGCATTAGATGAGTACTTATTGTATGCTTGTTTGTTTGTTTGTGATAGAATACCCGGAGTGCGCCGCCTGTTACGTTGAATCTCTAGGTTTCGCGGATCATCAGCAAGGCAAGTAACACTTTGATCATACCTTTTCTACAACCCAGTTTTATTGCATTAGATCAATCCTCACACATTGCATGATTAGGATCTAATTAAATTGTGGGATGGGAAGTAGATGAGGTAGTACCTATTACCTGTTTATTATCAAACCTTTGGGAGTTACTTCTACGTTTGCTTATTATGCCATGCTATGCTAGTAGACGTGGATTGGGTGAGTGAAATCCATGACAGATGTGAGATTGATAACTAATGGTTTATCTAAGGTGGCAACTTAAACACACATCTGGGTGGATTGAGGCACCTGGGGTTTCTAGGACTTGCTTGTTTTTCTTTTGGACCGCCACCCAGGCTCAAAGGGATCATGAGATTATTCATACTAGAAACTTACGTGTGCAGCCACAAGCCACTATGGGCTCTGGCATAGTTGACTAAGTTGTGCGAACTCTTACAGTGGTAGACTAGAAGATGTAGGGGATGTAGGTGGTACGGTCTACCCGATCGTAAGGTGCTAGCGCTTCTGAAAGACTATGTCTTGGTCATCCATCTTCTCAAACACCCTGTAGTGCGAGAAACCAAACGGAGGCGATCGAGTCTTGTGGGGAAAAGTGCGCAAACCTCTGCAGAGTGTAATAAACTAATCATGGTTAGCCGTGTCCCCGATTATGGACATCTTGAGTATCTAGTACCTGGATTATCATGTGAATCTCAACATGTTACTCTAAAGTTAAATTTGTTGGGTTTAAGATGTTATCTAATTGGGATTGAGAATGCTGTCAACCATTCTCAATGTTTAACAACCACCATGATAGTAAATAAATTTATTCCTTTAAAGTAGGGAAAAATTGGCTTTACGCAAAAACTGTAACCATAGAGCTTTCCACCAGCCAAATATGCATATAGTATAGCTGTTGCATTCCATTACTCTCTAGGTGTTACCTTGCCAGCATATTCCATGTGCTGACCCGTTTTCGGGCTGCAACGTTAATGTTGCAGACTTTTCAGACGACGATTAAGGAGTTTTTAGGTCGTGGTTCTATACTCAGTGATGCCGTTGGAGTTGATGGACTCACTTATCTTCCAAGCCTTCCGCTGTTATCATTATTAGATGGCCTTAAGCCATATTTATTGTAATAAGTTCTCTTTTGAGACACTCTATGTAATAAGTGTGTGATTGATACTCTGCTATAAATCCTCCGAGTACTATATGGTGTCAGCATTACTGATCCAAGGATGACACCGGAGCACAGAGATTAGACTGTTTGAGGTCTGGTCGCTACAGAGATGGTATCAGAGCACACGCTGACTGTAGGACACGACCACTAAGCAAAAGACCTAGATCACTACTCACTCTCTTCTCTTCTGACTTCTCATCTTTTCTACTCTTTAGGATGGCGGATGCAAGGAACAAGTTCACACAACCAGATGAAGATACACACTTTGGACGCCACTTGAAGGAAATCACTAGATACCTGAACATAGGAGTACCAAGCTTCACGGGAACCTACAACGCCACTTTACCTGAAGAAGAGCGCTGGATGATTCAAGTTCAAGTTCCAGGAAGGACGTTCATGCCAGTCACTGAGCCCATAGAGTTTTCTTTTGATGCACCAACTTGGAGTCTAGGAAAGAGTATGGCAGCTCACATCGCCATGGGACGCATTGGCGAAGTCTACCGCAAGGATCTCAAGGATACTATCTACCAGATTTGTGGGCGCCGAGATGAACACTAGGAGATGATTAGCACCAGGAAAGATAGATCAATAGCAGCTTTTATCCAGGAGTTAAACCAGCACATTCGACGATAGGAGAATCAGATGTGCGCCGACATGATAGATCTGAAGAAGGCTAAAACTAGAATCAAGGAACTGGAGGAAGAACTCAAGGCTACACGTGAAGATTATGAAGAAGAAATTGAAGTATTGGTGGATAAGAATGCCGACCTAACTATGAAGATAGCAGTATTTATGGGAGGCCCGACCCCAGTAGATGAAGACGAAGAACCCAAGGAGATTAGCCCGGAAGACTACATCATCATTGACGGCACCGACTCGGAACAAGCAGATAGTAGAAATGATGACTATGTTGATGAAGCAGGAGCAGATATCATGGAGTCTACAACCGTAGAATATTTCTAGTAGACCACCTCATCAGTAGTAGTAGTCCACCATGTAAATATAGTAGTCCGAGCACTTTGCGATAGTTAGATCGATTGTATGCCTTTGTTTGATTGATTGAAGTGAATTGTGTGCTTTTGCCTCATGTGCATATGGGTAGTGTTTTCTCTTTAGACCCCCTCTATTCTTATATCTCATCTTTTCTAAACCCTCAGATGCCTCCGAGACGTGACCCCGGATTTGCCTTTCCTCCGGAGCTCACCCAGTTGATCCAGCAGCAGAACACCCTGATGCAGTTGCTAGTTCAAAATCAGAATCAGGGGAACAACAACAACACCCCACCACCACCACCACCACCTGTTGACCACTTAGCCCGTTTTCTTAGGCTAAATCTGCTGGTGTTTTCCAGTAGCACCGAGCCGATAGTAGCAGATGATTGGCTCCGCAAGATAGCTAGGGAGTTGACCACAGCAGGATGCACAGATGTGGAGAAGGTTAAGTTTGCCGCACATCAGTTAGAAGGACCCGCAGCATCCTGGTGGGAGAATTTCACAGCCACCTTCCCAGTCGACACTGTCACATCGGACCAGTTTCAGCAGGCTTTTCGTACTGCCCATGTTTCAGCAGGAGCAATGGCCATTAAGAAGCGTGAGTTTCGTAACTTGCGCCAAGGAGGACGGACAGTTGGCCAGTATGTGGAGGAGTTTAGTAAGCTAGCATGTTATGCCCCAGATGACGTTGCTACGGATGCAGCTAAGCAGGAGAAATTCCTGGAAGGACTGAATGATGAGTTGAGTATGCAGTTGATGGTAGCCACCTTCAACAACTACCAGGAGTTGGTAGATCATGCTCTTATGATTGAAGGGAAGCAGCAGCAAATTGAGAACCGCAAGAGGAAGTATGGACAAGGAAAGTATAATTCAGGAGCTCAGCAGAAGCCACGTTTTACCACTAGGCCGGGAGGACATTTTCAGCATACCCATGGAGTAGGTAGCTCGCACAATCACAATGGCACCAAGAATGGTAATGGGAATGGAGGAAGCAACGGACAGAACCGCAACACCCCATCAACCCCAGCCAAGAAGGACTTGAGCCACGTCACTTGCTATAAGTGTTCGAAGCCAGGACACTATGCAAATGAATGTCCTGAAGGCCAAAATGGCAATGGAAGTTCTGGGAAGAAGCCGAACCCTTTCAACAGGGGACAGGTGAACCACGTTAGCGTGGAGGAGGTTGAAGCTCAGCCCGATGCAGTAATAGGTAAGTTTTTGGTTAAGTCATTTACTGCACTCGCTCTTTTTGATACTGGTGCATCGCATTCCTACATCTCAAGGGGATTTGTGGATAAGTGTAACCTACCAAGCCAAGCCCTTAGGTCACCCATGTTAGTAACCTCGCCAGGAGCAGAATATGTGGCTAGTCTATGGTGTGATCGGTTACCATTAAGGATTGGTAACTATGTTTTTCCCTCAGACCTAATAGTATTGGAATCTCAAGGATTGGATGTGATATTAGGCATGGATTGGTTATCAAAGTATGAAGGGAATATTGAGTGTGCTAGTAAGTCAATTTTTCTTACCACACCAGAAGGGAGAAGGATCAAGTATGTATCCCGACATGCGCCAAACAGAACACAAGTAAATTGCCTAACAGGAGTTGTGCAGGAGGAAGTACCAGTGGTAAAGGATTTTCCTGATGTATTTCCCGAAGAGTTGCCAGGCATGCCACCGGATAGAGACATTGAGTTTTAGATTGAGCTATTGCCAGGCACTGGGCCAATATCAAAGAGACCATATAGGATGCCAGCAAAGGATGTGGAAATTAAGAAGCAGATTTAAGGAGTTACTGGATAAGGGATATATTCGCCCAAGTTTTCCACCTTGGGGATCGCCAGTACTTCTAGTGGAGAAGAAGGATGGATCGTTAAGAATGGTTGTTGATTATCGAGGATTGAACGAAGTAACGATCAAGAACAAGTACCCACTACCAATGATCAACGATCTGTTTGATCGGTTGCAAGGAGCTAAAGTGTTTTCCAAGATCGATTTGCTATCAGGATACCACCAGTTGAAGATTCGAGAACAGGATATCCCGAAGACAGCTTTTACCACTAGGTATGGGCTGTATGAGTATACCGTTATGTCATTTGGTCTGACTAACGCGCATGCCTATTTTATGAACATGATGAACAAAGTGTTTATGGAGTTTTTGGATAAGTTCGTCGTAGTGTTCATTGATGATATCCTGGTTTATTCGAAGAATGAAGAGGGGCATAAGGAGCATTTGTGTTTGGTACTTGGAAAGCTTAGAGAACATCAATTATATGCCAAGTTTAGCAAATGTGAGTTTTGGTTGAAGGAAGTAGGATTCCTCGGACATGTTATATCTAGAGAAGGTATAGCAGTAGATCCCGCTAAAGTTGAAACCGTGACCAAGTGGGAAGCCCCAACTACAGTTGGAGAGATCCGGAGTTTTCTTGGACTCGCATGATACTACCGTAGGTTTATTGAGAATTTCTCAAAGATTGCAAATCCTATGGAGGAGTTGTTGAAGAAGGATACTAAGTTCAAATGGACTGAGGAGTGTGAGACTAGTTTCTAGGAATTGAAGAAACGCTTGGTTACCTCACCAGTGTTGATTTTGCCAGATCAAACCAAGGATTATGAGGTGTATTGCGACGCTTCATGTCGAGGACTTGGAGCAGTGCTTATGCAGGAAGGGAGAGTTGTTTCGTATGCCTCAAGACAACTGAAGCCCCACGAGTTGAATTATGCCACGCATGATTTGGAGTTAGCAGCCATAGTGCATGCATTGAAGACATGGAGACATTTCCTCATTGGAAATCATTGTGAGGTGTACGCGGATCATAAGAGTTTGAAGTACATTTTCACACAGAAGGAGTTGAATCTCAGACAAAGGAGATGGTTGGAGCTTATCAAAGATTATGATATGAAATTGCATTATCATCCCGGGAAGGCTAATGTAGTAGCTGACGCATTAAGCCGCAAGAGCCATGTCAATACGTTAATGATGGGAGAAATACCCAAGGAGTTAGCAGAAAATCTTCGTGAACTATGTTTGGAAATAGTTTCGAGAGGCTATGTAGCAGCGTTGGAAATTCAGTCAACTTTGATGGATAGAATCAGGGAAGCTCAGAAGACTGACAAGGAGATTGCTTCTATAAAAGAGAAAATGAGCCAAGGAAAAGCTAAAGGATTTCGTGAGGATGAGCACGACACCCTATGGTTTGAAGACCGTGTTTATGTACCCAATGACCCGGAGATCAGAAAGTTGATTCTGCAAGAGGCACATGATTCACCGTATTCGATTCACCCAGGAAATACCAAGATGTAATTGGATTTGAAGGATATTTTCTGGTGGACCGGAATGAAGAAGGATACTGCAGAGTATGTAGCAGTTTGTGACGTATGTCAGAGAGTAAAGGCAGAGCATCAGAAGCCAGCGGGATTGTTTCAACCATTGCCGATACCCGAATGGAAGTGGGATAAGATAGGCATGGATTTTATCACGGGATTACCAAGGACTCGTTCAGGCTATGACTCGATTTGGGTCGTAGTTGATCGATTGACGAAGGTAGCTCATTTCATCCCAGTAAAGACCACTTACACCAGTGCTAAGTTGGCGAAGATATACATGACCAGGATCGTATGTCCGCATGGAGTTCCGAGGAGTATTGTATCAGATAGAGGAACCCAGTTTACCTCAAAGTTCTGGAAGCAGTTGCATGAGACTTTAGGTACTAGGCTAGAATTTAGTACAGCTTTTCATCCGCAGACAGATGGACAGACCGAGAGAGTCAATCAGATTTTGGAGGATATGCTGAGAGCTTGTGCGCTAGATTATGGATCTAGTTGGGACGATAATTTGCCATATGCAGAGTTCTCTTAAAATAATAGCTATCAGACCAGTTTGAAGATGGCACCTTTCGAAGCTTTGTACGGAAGGAGGTGCAGGACACCGTTGTCATGGGACGAAGTTGGAGACCGCCAGTTGTTTGGACCAGACTTGATTAAGGAGTCTGAACAGAAGGTGAAGTTGATTCACGATAGGCTCAAGGTAGCCCATTCCAGGCAGAAGAGCTACGCAGATTCTAAACGCAAAGAGACAGTTTACGAAGTCGGAGATAGAGCTTATCTTCGAGTATCCCCACTTCGAGGGATTAAGCGCTTTGGAGTTAAGGGGAAGTTAGCACCACGATTTATAGGGCCATATCGAGTTTTGGAGCGTATGGGAGAAGTGGCCTACAAGTTGGAATTGCCAGAAGGATTGATAGGAGTTCATGATGTGTTCCACGTTTCTCAGTTGAAGAAGTGCACGCGGAGATGGCTGACATACCTTTGAGAGACTCAGTGCCATTAGAAGCAATTCAGTTGGATAACAATTTGACCTATGAGGAGAAACCAGTCAAGATTCTCGAGTTTGCCAGCCGAGTCACTCGCAGCAAGGTTATCAAGTTTTGCAAAGTTCAGTGGAGCCACCACACGGAGGATGAAGCCACCTGGGAGCGAGAGGAAGATTTGCTCAAGGACCACCCTCACCTATTTTCTAGCCAACCCGAATCTCGAGGGCGAGATTCATCTTAAGGGGGGTAGGTTTGTAACATCCCAAAATTTCAATTTGGAATGTTATACATTAGGTCATCATGCATATCATATTTTATTTTGCTTTTGGTTTTGATCCTAGAAAATCCTAAGCAACTCAAGGACCCACGGAGAGAGTTGGGGATTTCGTTGTTTACATATTTGAGTTTTCTCAAATTATGTAAACAGGATCATTTGATTTTATTTATTTTATCATCAATTATTTCTATTACAAAAATATGAGAGCGGGAATAAAATGACTTTCCCAAAGTATAGAAATATTGACGATCTAATAAAAAATCAAATAAGATTTATTTTGGAGTTTTTCGGTATTTTTATTTGAATTTAGGAAAAATGCGCGTTTTTCAAAGTTGTAGTTTGGGCCCAGAAAAATGTTCACTTTTTCGGGCTTGATTTTAGAAACCCGGGAAAATTTATTTCGTGATTTTTGGAGTTCGTTTAGTATTTCTTTTTATTTTTCTTCCGAGCAGAATTATTTAAAAAAACGCGGAACCGACTTTGGGCCGTACTCGGCCAGGACACCGCCGGCCGAGGCTTTATAAGCCCCCGCCCCGGCCCGAGAGAGAGCCCAGCCGCCCAGCCTCGAAACCCTAACCCTAGCCAGCCGCCGCCGCCGCCGCCCGCCGCCGACTCGCCGGAGCAGCGCGCCGCCCGAGGTTCGCCGCCTCCTTGTTTTCCGTGCCGTTTAAAAAAAATTCTGTTCGTCGTTTTTCTTTTTCGTCGGATTTTTCGCGGTTATTTTCTGATCGCGATTTCTGATCCGATTTTCGTTTTAGTATAACTTTTCGCTCGTTTATCGAAATCAGGCGATTCAAGCGCCTGGAGTTTCGTCTCGAAACCCTCTTTCCGAATAATCAACTTAAACATGTTTTTGCTACTGTAAAATTTGACTTAGATCCAGATTACTAGAACGAAGTTGTTTCTTTCGCCGTTTGATTTCTTTTGCTTCGTTTGATTTGATTCTTTTTGCCAACCAGGGTTCTTAAGTTGAACTTTCTGGTTAGATCTTCTATTTGAGTTTTACCTGTGCATTAGATGAGTACTTATTGTATGCTTGTTTGTTTGTCTGCGATAGAATACCCGGAGTGCGCCGCCTGTTACGTTGAATCTCTAGGTTTCGCTGATCATCAGCAAGGCAAGTAACACTTTGATCATACCTTTTCTACAACCCAGTTTTATTGCATTAGATCAATTCTCACACATTGCATGATTAGGATCTAATTAAATTGTGGGATGGGAAGTAGATGAGGTAGTACCTATTACCTGTTTATTATCAAACCTTTGGGAGTTACTTCTACGTTTGCTTATTATGCCATGCTATGCTAGTAGACGTGGATTGGGTGAGTGAAATCCATGAAAGATGTGAGATTGATAATTAATGGTTTATCTAAGGTGGCAACTTAAACACACATCTGGGTGGATTGAGGCACCTGGGGTTTCTAGGACTTGCCTGTTTTTCTTTTGGACCGCCACCCAAGCTCAAAGGGATCATGAGATTATTCATACTAGCAACTTACGTGTGCAGCCACAAGCCATTATGGGCTCTGGCATAGTTGACTAAGTTGTGCGAACTCTTACAGTGGTAGACTAGCAGATGTAGGGGATGTAGGTGGTACGGTCTACCCGGTCGTAAGGTGCTAGCGCTTCTGAAAGACTATGTCTCGGTCATCCGTCTTCTCAAACACCCTGTAGTGCGAGAAACCAAACGGAGGCGATCGAGTCTTGTGGGGAAAAGTGCGCAAACCTCTGCAGAGTGTAATAAACTAATCATGGTTAGCCGTGTCCCCGGTTATGGACATCTTGAGTATCTAGTACCTGGATTATCATGTGAATCTCAACATGTTACTCTAAAGTTAAATTTGTTGGGTTTAAGATGTTACCTAAATGGGATTGAGAATGCTGTCAACCATTCTCAATGTTTAACAACCACCATGATAGTAAATAAATTTATTCCTTTGAAGTAGGGAAAAATTGGCTTTATGCAAAAACTGTAACCATAGAGCTTTCCACTAGCCAAATATGCATATAGTATAGCTGTTGCATTCCATTACTCTCTATGTGTTACCTTGCCAGCATATTCCATGTGCTGACCCCTTTTCGGGCTGCAACGTTAATGTTGCAGACTTTTCAGACGACGATTAAGGAGTTTTTAGGTCATGGTTCTATACTCAGTGATGCCGTTGGAGTTGATGGACTCACTTATCTTCCAAGCCTTCCGCTGTTATCGTTATTAGATGGCCTTAAGCCATATTTATTGTAATAAGTTCTCTTTTGAGACACTCGATGTAATAAGTGTGCGATTGCTACTCTGCTATAAATCCTCCGAGTACTGTGTGGTGTCAGCATTACTGATCCAGGGATGACACCGGAGCACAGAGATCAGACTGTTTGAGGTCTGGTCGCTACATAGTGCTTGGTTTTTGACGACTTGTAGATTTTTGCAATAAGTATGTGAGTTCTTTATGACTAATGTTGAGTCCATGGATTATACGCACTCTCACCTTTCCATCATTGCTAGCCTCTTCGGTACCGTGCATTGCCCTTTCTCACATTGAGAGTTGGTGCAAACTTCGCCGGTGCATCCAAACCCCGTGATATGATACACTCTTTCACACATAAACCTCCTTATATCTTCCTCAAAACAGCCACCATACCTACCGATTATGGCATTTCCATAGCCATTCCGAGATATATTGCCATGCAACTTTCCACCATCCCGTTTATCATGACACGTTCATCATTGTCATATTGTTTAGCATGATCATGTAGTTGACATAGTATTTGTGGCAAAGCCACCGTTCATAATTCTTTCATACATGTCACTCTTGGTTCATTGCATATCCCGGTACACCGCCGGAGGCATTAATATAGAGTCATTCCTTGTTCTAGTATCGAGTTGTAATCATTGAGTTGTAAATAAATAGAAGTGTGATGATCATCATTTAATAGAGCATTGTCCCAATAAAAAAAGAAAGGCCAAAAAAAGAAGGCCCAAAAAAAGAAATGAAAAGGGACAATGCTACTATCCTTTTTTTCCACACTTGTGCTTCAAAGTAGCACCATGATCTTCATGATAGAGAGTCTCTTATTTTGTCATTTTCATATACTAGTGGGAATTTTTAATTATAGAACTTGGCTTGTATATTCCAACAATGGGACTCCTCAAGTGCCCTAGGTCTTCGTGAGCAAGCAAGTTGGATGCACACCCACTAGTTTCTTTTGTTGAGCTTTCATACATTTATAGCTCTAGTGCATCCATTGCATAGCAATCCCTACTCCTTGCATTAACATCAATCGATGGGCATCTCCATAGCTCATTGATTAGCCTCGTTGATGTGAGACTTTCTCCTTTTTTGTCTTCTCCACATAACCCCCATCATTATACTCTATTCCACCCATAGTGCTATATCCATGGCTCACACTCATGTATTGCGTGAAGGTTTATAAAGTTTGAGATTACTAAAGTATGAAACAATTGCTTGGCTTGTCATCGGGGTTGTGCATGATGAGAGCATTCTTGTGTGACGAAAATGGAGCATGACTAAACTATATGATTCTGTAGGGATGAACTTTCTTTGGCCATGTTATTTTGAGAAGACATAATTGCTTTTAGTTAGTATGCTTGAAGTATTATTATTTTTATGTCAATATTGAACTTTTATCTTGAATCTTTCGGATCTGAATATCCATAACCACAATAAGAAGAATTACATTGAAATTATGCCAAGTAGCATTCACATCAAAATTCTGTTTTTATCATTTACCTACTCGAGGACGAGCAAGGAATTAAGCTTGGGATGCTTGATCTACGTCTCCAATGTATCTATAATTTTTGATTGCTCCATGCTATATTATCTTCTGTTTTGAACATTATTGGGCTTTATTATTCACTTTTATATTATTTTTGGGACTAACCTATTAATCGAAGGCCTAGGCCAGAATTGCTGTTTTTTGCCTATTTTAGAGTTTTGCAGAAAAAGACGGAGTCCAAACGGAATTAAACCTTCGGGAACGTGATTTTCGGAACGAACATGATCCAGGAGACTTGGACCCTACGTCAAGCAACCAATAGGGAAGCCACGAGGTAGGGGGGCGCGCCTACCCCCCCCCCCCCAGGCGCGCCCTCCACCCTCGTGGGCCCCCTGTTGCTCCACCTATGTACTCCTTCCTCCTATATATACCTACGTACCCCAAACGATCAGAGACGGAGCCAAAACCCTAATTCCACCGCCGTAACTTTCTGTATCCACGAGATCCCATCTTGGGGCCTGTTCCGGAGCTCCGCCGGAGGGGGCATCGATCACGGAGGGCTTCTACATCAACACCATAGCCTCTCCGATGATGTGTGAGTAGTTTACCTCAGACCTTCGGGTCCATGTTATTAGCTAGATGGCTTCTTCTCTCTTTTTGGATATCAATACAATGTTCTCCCCCTATCTTGTGGAGATCTATTCGATGTAATCTTCTTTTGCGGTGTGTTTGTTGAGACCGATGAATTGTGGGTTTATGATCAAGTTTATATATGAACAATATTTGGATCTTCTGAATTCTTTTATGTATGATTGGTTATCTTTGCAAGTCTCTTCGAATTATCAATTTGGTTTGGCCTACTAGATTGATCTTTCTTGCAATGGGAGAAGTGCTTAGCTTTGGGTTCAATCTTGCGGTGTCCTTTCCTAGTGACAGTAGGGGAAGCAAGGTACATATTGTATTGTTTCCATCGAGGATAACAAGATGTGGTTTTTATCATATTGCATGAATTTATCCCTCCACATCATGTCATCTTGCTTAAAGCGTTACTCTGTTCTTATGAACTTAATACTCTAGATGCATGCTGGATAGCGGTCGATGTGTGGAGTTATAGTAGTAGATGCAGGCAGGAGTCGGTCTACTTGTCTCGGACGTGATGCCTATATACAAGATCATACCTAGATATTCTCATAACTATGCTCAATTCTGTCAATTGCTCAACAGTAATTTTTTCATCCACCGTAAAATACTTATGCTCTTGAGAGAAGCCACTAGTGAAACCTATGGCCCCCGGGTCTATCTTTCATCATATTAATCTTCTGACACTTAGCTATTTTCATTGCCTTTTATTTTACTTTGCATCTTTATCATAAAAATACCAAAAATATTATCTTATCATATCTATCAGATCTCACTCTCGTAAGTGACTGTGTAGGGATTGACAACCCCTTATCGCGTTGGTTGCTCAGATTTATTTGTTTTGTGTAGGTGCGAGGGACTCGCGTGTAGCCTCCTACTGGATTGATACCTTGGTTCTCAAAAACTGAGGGAAATAGTTACGCTACTTTGCTGCATCACCCTTTCCTCTTCAAGGGAAAACCAACGCAGTGCTCAAGAGGTAGCACACCAGTCCATAAATGGATCGCTGGAGCTTGCACACTTTGTTAGCTCCCTTTGGATCGATAAAACCTTCAGCTTGCATCATATACAGCTCTTCTTCTAGAAATCCATACAGGAATGCAGTCTTTACATCCATTTGCCAAATTTCATAATCATAAAATGCGGCAATTGCTAACATGATTCGAACGGACTTAAGCATCACTACGGGTGAGAATGTCTCATCATAGTCAACTCCTTGAACTTGTCGAAAACCTTTTGCAACAAGTCGAGCTTTGTAGACAGTAACATTACCGTCAGCGCCTGACTTCTTCTTGAAGATCCATTTGTTCTCGATGGCTTGTCGATCATCGGGCAAGTCAACCAAAGTCCACACTTTGTTCTCATACATGGATCCCATCTCAGACTTCATGGCCTCAAGCCATTTTGCGTAATCTGGGCTCATCATCGCTTCTTCATAGTTCGTAGGTTCGTCATGGTCAAGTAACATGACCTCCAGAACTGGATTACCGTACCACTATGGCGCGGATCTTGCTCTGGTTGACCTACGAGGTTCGGTAGTAACTTGATCTAAAGTTTCATGATCATCATCATTAGCTTCCTCACTAATTGGTGTAGGTGTCACAGGAACCGGTTTCTGTGATGAACTATTTTCCAATAAGGGAGCAGGTACAGTTACCTCATCAAGTTCTACTTTCCTCCCACTCACTTCTTTCAAGAGAAACTCCTTCTCTAGAAAGGGTCCATTCTTAGCAACGAATATTTTGCCTTCGGATCTGTGATAGAAGGTGTACCCAATAGTTTCCTTTGGGTATCCTATGAAGACACATTTCTCCGATTTGGGTTCGAGCTTATCAAGTTGAAGTTTTTTCACATAAGCATTGCAGCCCCAAACTTTAAGAAATGACAACTTTGGTTTCTTGCCAAACCATAGTTCATAAGGCGTCGTCTCAACGGATTTTGTGGTGCCCTATTTAACATGAATGCAGCCGTCTATAAAGCATAACCCCAAAATGATAGCGGTAAATCAGTAAGAGACATCATAGATCGCACCATATCTAGTAAAGTACGATTACGACGTTCGGACACACCATTACGCTGTGGTGTTCCGGGTGGCATGAGTTGCGAAACTATTCCGCATTGTTTCAAATGTAGGCCAAACTCGTAACTCAAATATTCTCCTCCACGATTAGATCGCAGAAACTTTATTTTCTTATTACGATGATTTTCCACTTCACTCTGAAATTCTTTGAACTTTTCAACTGTTTCCGACTTATGTTTCATTAAGTAGATATACCCATATCTGCTCAAATCATCTGTGAAGGTGAGAAAATAACGATACCCGCCGCGAGCCTCAATATTCATTGGACCACATACATCAGTACGTATGATTTCCAACAAATCTGTTGCTCTCTCCATAGTTCCGGAGAACGGCGTTTTAGTCATCTTGCCCATAAGGCATGGTTCGCAAGTACCAAGTGATTCATAATCAAGTGATTCCAAAAGTCCATCAGTATGGAGTTTCTTCATGCGCTTTATACCAATATGACCCAAATGGCAGTGCCATAAATAAGTTGCACTATCATTATCAACTCTGCATCTTTTGGCTTCAACATTATGAATATGTGTATCACTACTATCGAGATTCAACAAAAATAGACCACTCTTTAAGGGTGTATGACCATAAAAGATATTACTCATATAAATAGAACAACCATTATTCTCAGATTTAAATGAATAACCGTCTCACATCAAACAAGATCCAGATATAATGTTCATGCTTAACGCTGGCACCAAATAACAATTATTTAGGTCTAAAACTAATCCCGGAGGTAGATGTAGAGGTAGCATGCTGACGGAGATCACATCGACTTTGGAACCATTTCTCACGCACATCGTCACCTCGTCCTTAGCCAGTCTTCGCTTAATTCGTAGTCCTTGTTTCGAGTTGCAAATATTAGCAACAGAACCAGTATCAAATACCCAGGTGCTACTGCGAGCTCTAGTAAGGTACACATCAATAACATGTATATCACATATACCTTTGTTCACCTTGCCATCCTTCTTATCCGCCAAATACTTGGGGCAGTTCCGCTTCCAGTGACCAGTCTGTTTGCAGTAGAAGCACTCAGTCTCAGGCTTAGGTCCAGACTTGTGTTTCTTCTCCTGAGCAGCAACTTGTTTACTGTTCTTCTTGAAGTTCCCCTTCTTCTTCCCTTTACCATTTTTCTTGAAACTGGTGGCCTTGTTGACCATCAACACTAGATGCTCCTTCTTGATTTCTACCTCCGCTGCCTTTAGCATTGCGAAGAGCTCGGGAATTGTCTTATTCATCCCTTGCATATTATAGTTCATCACGAAGCTCATGTAGCTTGGTGGCAGTGATTGAAGAACTCTGTCAATGACAGTATCAACAGGAAGATTAACTCCCAGTTGAGTCAAGTGATTATGATACCCAGACATTTTGAGTATATGTTCGCTGACAGAACTATTCTCGTCCATCTTGCAGCTATAAAACTTATTGGAGACTTCATATCTCTCAATCCGGGCATTTTCTTGAAATATTAACTTCAACTCCTGGAACATCTCATATTCTCCATGACGTTCAAAACATCGTTGAAGTCCCGGTTCTAAGCCATAAAGCATGGCACACTGAACTATCGAGTAGTCATCAGCTTTACTCTGCCAGACGTTCTTAACGTCATCAGCAGCATCTGCAGTAGGCCTGGCACCCAGCGGTGCTTCCAGGACGTAATTCTTCTGTGCAGCAATGAGGATAATCCTCAAGTTACGGACCCAGTCCGTTTAATTGCTACCATCATCTTTCAACTTTGCTTTCTCAAGGAACACAATAAAATTCAACGGAACAACAACACGGGCCATCTATCTACAATACCATACACAAGCAAAATACTATTAGGTACTAAGTTCATGATAAATTTAAGTTCAATTAATCATATTACTTAAGAACTCCCACTTAGATAGACATCCCTCTAATCATCTAAGTGATCACATGATCCATATCAACTAAACCATAACCGATCATCACGTGAAATGGAGTAGTTTTCAATGGTGAACATCACTATGTTGATCATATCTACTATATGATTCACGCTCGACCTTTTGGTCTTAGTGTTCCGAGGCCATATCTGCATATGCTAGGCCCGTCAAGTTTAACCCGAGTATTCTGCGTGTGTAAAACTGTCTTACACCCGTTGTAGATGAACGTTGAGCTTATCACACCCGATCATCACGTGGTGTCTCGGCACGACGAACTTTGGCAATGGTGCATACTCAGGGAGAACACTTTTACCTTGAAATTTAGTGAGAGATCATCTTATAATGCTACCGTCAAACAAAGCAGAATAAGATGCATAAAGGATAAACATCACATGCAATCAATATAAGTGATATGATATGGCCATCATCATCTTGTGCCTTTGATATCCATCTCCAAAGCACCGTCATGATCACCATCGTCACCGGCATGACACCTTGATCTCCATCGCAGCATCGTTGTCGTCTTGCCAACTATTGCTTCTATGACTATCGCTACCGCTTAGTGATAAAGTAAAGCAATTATAGGGTGATTGCATTGCATACAATAAAGCGACAACCATATGGCTCCTGCCAGTTACCGATAACTCCGTTACAAAACATGATCATCTCATACAATAAATATAGCATCATGTCTTGACCATATCACATCACAACATGCCCTGCAAAAACAAGTTAGACGTCCTCTACTTTGTTGTTGCAAGTTTTACGTGGCTGCTACGGGCTGAGCAAGAACCGTTCTTACCTACGCATCAAAATCACAACGATAGTTCATCAAGTTAGTGCTATTTTGACCTTCACAAGGATCGGGCGTAGCCACACTCGGTTCAACTAAAGTTGGAGAAACGGACACCCGCCAGCCACCTGTGTGCAAAGCACGTCGGTAGAACCAGTCTCGCGTAAGCGTACGCGTAATGTCGGTCCAGGCCGCTTAATCCAACAATACCGCCGAACCAAAGTATGACATGCTGGTAAGCAGTATGACTTGTATCACCCACAACTCACTTGTGTTCTACTCGTGCATATAACATCTATGCAATAACCTGGCTCGGATGCCACTGTTGGGGAATGTAGTAATTTCAAAAAGTTTCCTACACACACAGAGGATCATGGTGATGCATAGCAACGAGAGGGGAGAGTGTATCTACGTACCCTCATAGACTAAATGCGGAAGCGTTAGCACAACGCGGTTGATGTAGTCGTACGTCTTCATGATCCGACCGATCCAAGTACCGAACGCACGGCACCTCTGAGTTCTGCACACGTTCAACTCGATGACGTCCCGCGAGCTCCGATCCAGCAAAGCTTCACAAGAGAGTTTCGTCAGCACGACGGCGTGGTGACGGTGATGATGATGCTACCGACGCAGGGCTTCGCCTAAGCACCGCTACGATATGATCGAGGTGAATTATGGTGGAGGGGGCACCGCACACGGCTAAGAGATCAATGATCAGTTGTTGTGTCTATGGGGTGCCCCAACCCCCGTATAAAAAGGAGCAAGGGGAGGAGGCGGCCGGCCAGGGAGAGGCGCGCCAAGAGGGGGAGTCCTACTCCTTTTCCTAGTAGGAGTAGGAGAGGGGGAAGGAAAGGGAGAGGAGGAGAAGGAAAGAGGGGGCCGACCCACCTTGCCCTAAACCAATTCGGTTTGGGCCTTGGGGGGCGCACCCCACACTCCCCTTGATGCCCTCTATTTCCACTGAGGCCCATGTAGGCCCATTAAGTCCCTCGGGGGGTTCCGGTAACCCCCCGGTACTCCGATATATGTCTGAAACCTTCCGGTACCTTTCCGGTGTCCGAACATAGTCGTCCAATATATTGATCTTTACGTCTCGACCATTTCAAGACTCCTCGTCATATCCGTGATCATATCCGGGACTCCGAACAACCTTCGGTACATCAAAACACAAACACTCGTAATCGTCACTGAACTTTAAGCGTGCGGACCCTACGGGTTCGAGAACTATGTAGACATGACCGAGACACGTCTCCGGTCAATAACCAATAACGGAACCTGGATGCTCATATTGGCTCCCACATATTCTACAAAGATCTTTATCGGTCAAACCGCATAACAACATACGTTGTTCCCTTTGTCATCGGTATTTTACTTGCCCGAGATTCGATCGTCGGTATCTCAAGACCTAGTTCAATATCTTTACCGGCAAGTCTCTTTACTCGTTCCATAATACATCATCCTGCAACTAACTCATTAGTTACAATTCTTGCAAGGCTTATAGTGATGTGCATTACCGAGTGGGCCCCGAGATACCTCTCCGACAATCAGAGTGACAAATCCTAATCTTGAAATACGCCAACTCAACAAGTACCTTCGGAGACACCTGTAGAGCACCTTTATAATCACCCAGTTACGTTGTGATGTTTGGTAGCACACAAAGTGTTCCTACGGTAAACGGGAGTTGCATAATTTCATAGTCATAGGAACATGTACAAGTCATGAAGAAAGCAATAGCAACATACTAAATGATCAAGTGCTAAGCTAACAGAATGGGTCAAGTCAATCACATCATTTCTCCTAATGATGTGATCCCGTTAATCAAATGACAACTCATGTCTATGTCTAGGAAATATAACCATCTTTGATTAACGAGCTAGTCAAGTAGAGGCATACTAGTGACACTCTGTCTGTCTACGCATTCACACATGTATCATGTTTCTGGTTAATACAATTCTAGCATGAATAATAAACATTTATCATGATATAAGGAAATAAATAATAACTTTATTATTGCCTCTAGTGCATATTTGCTTCACGTTCTCCTTGCCGAAGATGTAACGCAGGTAGGCGTCGACGTCTAAGCTTTGGTCGTTGCCTGGCATGCTCGGAATAACTAATGGTAGATGGGTGAGGACTAGATCTTCACAGAGTGTCACGATGGTGCATTGCCGTCTGGGTTATATGCAGCAAGCCGTTAGCTGGTGGCGGGAAATCGGTGAGGGAATAGGCGTGGATTTTACAATTCATCCATGTGGAGCGCGGGAAGCATTCGCTGGAGCGCGGGAAGACTAAGTGGAGCACACACACAACCTGAATACCGTATCAGGTGGCACGTGTTATTTATCACACAAGTGTTAACATGAGGAAATGTATGTGTAACTTACTAATCATCGCACAGGAGTACTCGCAGACGCATCTGTTGGGTAACGTAGCAGAATTTTAAAATTTTCTACGCATCACCAAGATCAATCTATGGAGTCATATAGCAACGAGGGAGAGGGGAGTGCATCTACATAACCTTGTAGATCGCGCGCGAAAGCGTTCAAGAGAACGGGGTTGATGGAGTCGTAGTTGTCGTGATCCAAATCATCGATGACCTAGCGCCGAACGGACGGCACCTCCACGTTCAACACACGTATGGTTGGGAAGACGTCTCCTCCAACTTGATCCAGCAAGGGGGAAGGAGAGGTTGATGAAGATCCAGCAGCACGACGGCGTGGTGGTGGAAGCAACGGTGATCTCGGCAGGGCTTCGCCAAGCTCAGGGAGAGGGAGGAGTGTCACGGGAGGGAGAGGGAGGCGCCAGGGGCTAGGGTGCGGCTGCCCTCCCTCCCCCCCCCCACTATATATAGGGTCCCTAGGGGGCGCCGTCCCTAGGAGATCCAATCTCCAAGGGGGGGCGGCAGCCAAGGGGGTGGCTTGTCCCCCAAGCCAAGTGGGGCGCCCCCCACCCCTAGGGTTTCCAACCCTAGGCGCAGGGGGAGGCCCAAGGGGGGCGCACCAGCCCACTAGGGGCTGGTTTCCCTCCCACTTCAGCCCATGGGGCCCTCCGGGATAGGTGGCCCCACCCGGTGGACCCCCGGGACCCTTCCGGTGATCCCGGTACAATACCGAGTACCCCCGAAACTTTCCCGATGGCCGAAACTTGACTTCCTATATATAAATCTTCACCTCCGGACCATTCCGGAACTCCTCGTGACGTCCGGGATCTCATCCGGGACTCCGAACAACTTTCGGGTTACCGTATACTAATATCTCAACAACCCTAGCATCACCGAACCTTAAGTGTGTAGACCCTACGGGTTCGGGAGACACGCAGACATGACCGAGACGAATCTCCGGTCAATAACCAACAGCGGGATCTGGATACCCATGTTGGCTCCCACATGCTCCTCGATGATCTCATCGGATGAACCACGATGTCGAGGATTCAATCAATCCGTATACAATTCCCTTTGTCAATCGGTACGTTACTTGCCCGAGACTCGATCGTGGTATCCCAATACCTCGTTCAATCTCGTTACCGGCAAGTCACTTTAATCGTACCGTAATGCATGATCCCGTGATCAACCACTTGGTCACATTGAGCTCATTATGATGATGCATTACCGAGTGGGCCCAGAGATACCTCTCCGTCATACGGGGTGACAAATCCCAGTCTCGATTCGTGGCAACCCAACAGACACTTTCGGAGATACCTGTAGTGTACCTTCATAGTCACCCAGTTACGTTGTGACGTTTGGCACACCCAAAGCACTCCTACGGTATCCGGGAGTTGCACAATCTCATGGTCTAAGGAAATGATACTTGACATTCGGAAAAGCTATAGCAAACGAACTACACGATCTTTGAGCTATGCTTAGGATTGGGTCTTGTCCATCACATCATTCTCCTAATGATGTGATCCCGTTATCAATGACATCCAATGTCCATAGTCAGGAAACCATGATTATCTTTTGATCAACGAGCTAGTCAACTAGAGGCTCACTAGGGACGTGTTGTGGTCTATGTATTCACACATGTATTACGATTTCCGGATAACACAATTATAGCATGAACAATAGACAATTATCATGAACAAAGAAATATAATAATAACCATTTTATTATTGCCTCTAGGGCATATTTCCAACAGTCTCCCACTTGCACTATGGTCAATAGTCTAGTTACATTGTGATGAATCGAACACCCATGCATTCTGGTGTTGATCATGTTTTGCTCTAGGGAGAGGTTTAGTCAACGGATCTGCCACATTTAGGTCTGTATGTACTTTACAAATATCTATGTCTCCATTTTGAACACTTTCACGAATGGAGTTGAAGCGACGCTTGATATGCCTGGTCTTCCTGTGAAACCTGGGCTCCTTGGCAAGGGCAATAGCTCCAGTGTTGTCACAGAAGAGAGTCATCGGGCCCGACGCATTGGGTATGACTCCTAGGTCGGTAATGAACTCCTTCACCCAGATTGCCTCTTGTGCTGCCTCCGAGGCTGCCATGTACTCCGCTTCACATGTAGATCCCGCCACAATGCTTTGCTTGCAACTGCACCAGCTTACTGCCCCACCATTCAAAATATACACGTATCCGGTTTGTGACTTAGAGTCATCCAGATCTGTGTCGAAGCTAGCATCGACGTAACCCTTTACGACGAGCTCTTCATCACCTCGATAAACGAGAAACATATCCTTAGTCCTTTTCAGGTACTTCGGGATATTCTTGACCGCTGTCCAGTGTTCCATGCCGGGATTACTTTGGTACCTTCCTACCAAACTTACGGCAAGGTTTACATCAGGTCTGGTACACAGCATAGCATACATGATAGACCCTATGGCCGAGGCATAGGGGACGACACTCATCTTTTCTCTATCTTCTGCCGTGGTCGGGCATTGAGCCGTGCTCAATATCGTACCTTGCAATACAGGCAAGAACCCCTTCTTTGACTGATCCATTTTGAACTTCTTCAATATCTTGTCAAGGTACGTACTCTGTGAAAGACCAATGAGGCGTCTTGATCTATCTCTATAGATCTTGATGCCTGATATATAAGCAGCTTCTCCAAGATCCTTCATTGAAAAACACTTGTTCAAGTAGGCCTTTATGCTTTCCAAGAATTCTATATCATTTCCCATCAATAGTATGTCATCCACATACAATATGAGAAATGCTACAGAGCTCCCACTCACTTTCTTGTAAATGCAGGCTTCTCCATAAGTCTGCGTAAACCCAAACGCTTTGATCATCTCATCAAAACGAATGTTCCAACTCCGAGATGCTTGCACCAGCCCATAAATCGAGTGTTGGAGCTTGCACACCTTGTCAGCATTCTTAGGATCGACAAAACCTTCCGGCTGCATCATATACAATTCTTCCTTAAGGAAACCATTAAGGAATGTCGTTTTAACGTCCATTTGCCATATCTCATAATCATAGAATGCGGAAATTGCTAACATGATTCGGACGGACTTCAGCTTCGCTACGGGTGAGAAAGTCTCATCGTAGTCAACCCCTTGAACTTGTCGATAACCCTTAGCGACAAGCCGAGCTTTATAGATGGTTACGTTACCATCCGCGTCTATCTTCTTCTTAAAGATCCATTTATTTTCTATGGCTCACCGATCATCGGGCAAGTCAGTCAAAGTCTATACTTTGTTTTCATACATATCGGATTTCATGGGTTCCAGCCATTTGTCGGAATCTGGGCCCGCCATCGCTCCTTCATAGTTCGAAGGTTCACCGTTGTCTTACAACATGATTTCCAAGACAGGGTTGCCGTACCACTCTGGTGCGGAACGTGTTCTTGTGGACCTACGAAGTTTAGTAGCAACTTGATCTGAAGTTTCATGATCATCATCATTAACTTCCTCTCTAGTCGGTGCAGGCACCTCAGGAACAATTTCCTGAGCTGCGCCACTCTCCGGTTAAAGAGGTAATACTTCATCAAGTTCTACTTTCCTCCCACTTATTTCTTTCGAGAGAAACTCTTTCTCTAGAAAGGATCCATTCTTGGCAACAAAGATCTTGCCTTCAGATCTAAGGTAGAAGGTATACCCAATAGTTTCTTTAGGGTATCCTATGAAGACGCATTTTTCCGATTTGGGTTCGAGCTTTTCAGGTTGAAGTTTCTTGACATAAGCATCGCATCCCCAAACTTTTAGAAACGACAGCTTAGGTTTCTTCCCAAACCATAATTCATACGGTGTCATCTCAGCGGATTTCGACGGAGCCCTATTTAAAGTGAATGTGACAGTCTCTAAAGCATAGCCCCAAAATGACAACGGTAAATTGGTAAGAGACATCATAGATCGCACCATATCCAATAGAGTGCGATTACGACGTTCGGACACACCATTACGCTGAGGTGTTCCAGGCGGCGTGAGTTGTGAAACTATTCCACATTTCCTTAAGTGTGTGCCAAATTCGTGACTCAAGTATTCTCCCCCACGATCTGATCGCAAGAACTTGATTTTCTTGTCACGCTGATTCTCAACCTCACTCTGAAATTCCTTGAACTTTTCAAAGGTCTTAGACTTGTGTTTCATTAAGTAGACATACCCATATCTACTCAAGTCGTCAGTGAGGGTGAGAACATAACGATAGCCACCGCGAGCCTCAACACTCATTGGACCGCACACATCAGTATGTATGATTTCCAATAAGTTGGTTGCTCGCTCCATTGTTCCTGAGAACGGAGTCTTGGTCATTTTACCCATGAGGCATGGTTCGCACGTGTCAAATGATTCGTAATCAAGAGACTCCAAAAGTCCATCTGCATGGAGCTTCTTCATGCGTTTGACACCTATGTGACCAAGGCGGCAGTGCCACAAGTATGTGGGACTATCATTATCAACCTTACATCTTTTGGTATTCACACTATGAATATGTGTAACATTACGCTCGAGATTCATTAAGAATAAACCATTCACCAGTGGAGCATGACCATAAAACATATCTCTCATATAAATAGAACAACCATTATTCTTGGATTTAAATGAGTAGCCACCTCAAATTAAATGAGATCCCGATACAATGTTCATGCTCAAAGCTGGCACTAAATAACAATTATTGAGGTTTAAAACTAATCCCGTAGGTAAATGTAGAGGCAGCGTGCCGACGGCAATCACATCGGCCTTGGAACCATTCCCGACGCGCATCGTCACCTCATCCTTCGCCAGTCTCCGCTTATTCCGCAGCTCCTGCTTTCAGTTACAAATGTGAGCAACCGCACCAGTATCAAATATCCAGGAGCTACTACGAGCACTGGTAAGGTACACATCAATTACATGTATATCACATATACCTTTAGTGTTGCCGGCCTTCTTGTCCGCTAAGTATTTGGGGCAGTTCCGCTTCCAGTGACCACTTCCCTTGCAATAAAAACACTCAGTCTTGGGCTTGGGTCCATTCTTTGGCTTCTTCCCGGCAGCTTTCTTACCGGGCGCGTCAACCCCCTTGCCGTCCTTCTTGAAGTTCTTCTTACCCTTGCCTTTCTTGAACTTAGTTGTTTTATTCACCATCAACACTTGATGTTCCTTTTTGATTTCCACCTCCGCTGATTTCAGCATTCAATATACCTCGGGAATGGTCTTTTCCATCCCCTGCATATTGAAGTTCATCACAAAGCTCTTGTAGCTCGGTGGAAGCGACTGAAGGATTCTGTCAATGACCGCGTCATCCGGGAGATTAACTCCCAGCTGATTCAAGCGGTTATGCAGCCCAGACATTTTGAGTATGTGCTCACTGACAGAACTATTTTCCTCCATCTTACAACTGAAGAACTTGTCGGAGACTTCATATCTCTCGACCCAGGCATGAGCTTGGAAAACCATTTTCAGCTCTTCGAACATCTCATATGCTCCGTGTCTCTCAAAACGCTTTTGGAGCCCCGGTTCTAAGCTGTAAAGCATGCCACACAGAACGAGGGAGTAATCATCATCACGTGACTGCCAAGCGTTTATAACGTCTTGGTTCTCTGGGATGGGTGTGTCACCTAGCGGTGCTTCTAGGACATAATCTTTCTTGGCAGCTATGAGGATGATCCTCAGGTTCCGGACCCAGTCCGTATAGTTGCTGCCATCATCTTTCAGCTTGGTTTTCTCTAGGAACGTGTTGAAGTTGAGGGCAACATTAGCATGGGCCATTTGATCTACAAGACATAGTGTAAAGATTTTAGACTAAGTTCATGATAATTAAGTTCATCTAATCAAATTATTCAATGAACTCCCACTCAGATAGACATCCCTCTAGTCATCTAAGTGAAACATGATCCGAGTCAACTAGGCCGTGTCCGATCATCACGTGAGACGGACTAGTCAACATCGGTGAACATCTTCATGTTGATCATATCTTCTATACGACTCATGCTCGACCTTTCGGTCTTCTGTGTTCCGAGGCCATGTATGTGCATGCTAGGCTCGTCAAGTCAACCTAAGTGTATTGCGTGTGTAAATCTGGCTTACACCCGTTGTATTCGAACGTTAGAATCTATCACACCCGATCATCACGTGGTGCTTCGAAACAACGAACCTTCGCAACGGTGCACAGTTAGGGGGAACACTTTCTTGAAATTATTACGAGGGATCATCTTATTTAAGCTACCGTCGTTCTAAGCAAATAAGATGTAAAACATGATAAACATCACATGCAATCAAATAGTGACATGATATGGCCAATATCATTTGCTCCTTTTGATCTCCATCTTCGGGGCTTCATGATCATCGTTGTCACCGGCATGACACCATGATCTCCATCATCGTGTCTTCTTGAAGTTGTCTCGTCATCTATTACTTCTACTACTACGGCTAACGCTTTAGCAATAAAGTAAAGTAATTACATGACATTTATGTTGACACGCAGGTAATAAATAAATTAAGACAACTCCTGTGGCTCCTGCCGGTTGTCAAACTCATCGACATGCAAGTCGTGATTCCTATTACAAGAACATGATCAATCTCATACATCACATATATCATTCATCACATCCTTTTGGCCATATCATATCACACGGCACATGCTGCAAAAACAAGTTAGACGTCCTCTAATTGTTGTTGCAAGTTTTTACATGGCTGCTATAGGTTTCTAGCAAGAACGTTTCTTACCTACGCCAAAACCACAACGTGATATGCCAATTTCTATTTACCCTTCATAAGGACCCTTTTCATCAAATCCGATCCGACTAAAGTGGGAGAGACAGACACCCGCCAGCCACCTTATGCAACTAGTGCATGTCAATCGGTGGAACCAGTCTCACGTAAGCGTACGTGTAAGGTCGGTCCGGGCCGCTTCATCCCACGATGCCGCCGAATCAAGATAAGACTAGTAACGGCAAGAAAATTGACAATATCGACGCCCACATCTGCTTTGTGTTCTACTCGTGCACAGAAACTACGCATAGACCTAGCTCATGATGCCACTGTTGGGGAACGTAGAAGAATTTTAAAATTTTCTATGCATCACCAAGATCAATCTATGGAGTCATCTAGCAACAAGGGAGAGGGGAGTGCATCTACATACCCTTGTAGATCACGCGCGGAAGCGTTCAAGATAACGGGGTTGATGGAGTCATACTCGTCGTGATCCAAATCACCGATGACCTAGCGCCGAATGGACGGCACCTCCGCGTTCAACACACGTACGGTTGGGAAGACGTCTCCTCCAACTTGATCCAGCAAGGGGGAAGGAGAGGTTGATGAAGATCCAGCAGCACGACGGCGTGGTGGTGGAGGCAACGGTGATCTCGGCAGGGCTTCGCCAAGCTCAGGGAGAGGGAGGAGTGTCATGGGAGGGAGAGGGAGGCGCCAGGGGCTAGGGTGCGGCTGCCCTTCCTCCCCCCCACTATATATAGGGTCCCTAGGGGGGCGGCCCTAGGATATCCAATCTCCAAGGGGGGGCGGCGGCCAAGGGGGTGGCTTGTCCCCCAAGCCAAGTGGGGCGCCCCCCACCCCTAGGGTTTCCAACCCTAGGCGCAGGGGAAGGCCCAAGGGGGCGCACCAGCCCACTAGGGGCTGGTTCCCCTCCCACTTCAGCCCATGGGGCCCTCCGGGATAGGTGGCCCCACCAGGTGGACCCCCGGGACCCTTCCGGTGGTCCCGGTACAATACCGAGTACCCCCAAAACTTTCCCGATGGCCGAAACTTGACTTCTTATATATAAATCTTCACCTCCGGACCATTCCGGAACTCCTCGTGACGTCCGGGATCTCATCCGGGACTCTGGACAACTTTCGGGTTACCGTATACTAATATCTCAACAACCCTAGCGTCACCGAACCTTAAGTGTGTAGACCCTACGGGTTTGGGAGACACACAGACATGACCGAGATGACTCTCCGGTCAATAACCAACAGCGGGATCTGGATACCCATGTTGGCTCCCACATGCTCCTCGATGATCTCATCGGATGAACCACGATGTCGAGGATTCAATCAATCCGTATACAATTCCCTTTGTCAATCGGTACGTTACTTGCCCGAGACTCGATCGTCGGTATCCCAATACCTCGTTCAATCTCGTTACCGGCAAGTCACTTTAATCGTACCGTAATGCATGATCCCGTGATCAACCACTTGGTCACATTGAGCTCATTATGATGATGCATTACCGAGTGGGCCCAGAGATACCTCTCGGTCATACGGAGTGACAAATCCCAGTCTCGATTCGTGCCAACCCCAACAGACACTTTCGGAGATACCTGTAGTGTACCTTTATAGTCACCTTGTTACGTTGTGACGTTTGGCACATCCAAAGCACTCCTACGGTATCCGGGAGTTGCATAATCTCATGGTCTAAGGAAATGATACTTGACATTCGGAAAAAGCTATAACAAACGAACTACACGATCTTTGAGCTATACTTAGGATTGGGTCTTGTCCATCACATCATTCTCCTAATGATGTGATCCCGTTATCAATGACATCCAATGTCCATAGTCAGGAAACCATGACTATCTTTTGATCAACGAGCTAGTCAACTAGAGGCTCACTAGGGACGTGTTGTGGTCTATGTATTCACACATGTATTACAATTTCCGGATAACACAATTATAGCATGAACAATAGACAATTATCATGAACCAAAGAAATATAATAATAACCATTTATCATTGCCGCCTCTAGGGCATATTTCCAACAGCATCATGTGCGATACTCCTAGCCACCGCAAGCAACTAGTTTGCATTTTTCAATGTTTTGTAAATAGAATCGCACACGAACTAACTGTATTAACCGTCTGTGTTGTAATTTCTTATCGCAAACAGTTCATCCGAGTCGGTTGTTTGCCACGTATCACACACATCTTGTTAAGTTGAACCATTTCTGTTGCGTTCGCTAATCGAAAACAGTTCGTCCGAGTGAACCGTATGCCCTATATCACACACACCTAATCTGGCTAACCGTTTATGTTGCACTCCCTAATAGCAAATGATTCATCGAAGCGAACTGTATGCCGTATATCGCACACACATTGATATGGCTGCCCGTTTCTGTTATTCTACGTCATCACAAATAGTTCGAACGGGTTAACCATGTGGCCTGAATCGCACACGTAACTAAAATCTAAACCGTGTTTGATGCATCCTTCATCGCAAACATTTTGCACCTTTTTTGACGGTTTTCACACACCACCGTTTGCGATTATTGCATCGCACACAGTTTCTCGAATGGTCTCTGATTGTAGTGTCTCTTAGCAGCATCCTGCAGTATGATGACCCACAAGTATAGGGGATCTATCATAGTCCTTTTGATAAGTAAGAGTGTCGAACCCAACGAGGAGCAGAAGGAAATGATAAGCGGTTTTCAGCAAGGTGTTCTCTGCAAGCACTGAAATTATAGGTAATAGATAGTTTTGTGATAAGATAATTTGTAACGAGCAACAAGTAACAACAGTAAATAAAGTGCAGCAAGGTGGCCCAATCCTTTTTGTAGCAAAGGACAAGCCTGGACAAACTCTTATATAGATAAAAGCGCTCCCGAGGACACATGGGAACTATCGTCAAGCTAGTTTTCATCACGTTCATATGATTCGCGTTCGGTACTTTGATAATTTGATATGTGGGTGGACCGGTGCTTGGGTGCTTCCCTTACTTGGACAAACATCCCACTTATGATTAACCTCTATTGCAAGAATCCGCAACTACAACAAAAGTATTAAGGTAAACCTAACCATAGCATGAAACATATGGATCCAAATCAGCCCCTTATGAAGCAACGCATAAACTAGAGTGAAGCTTATGTCACTCTAGCAACCCATCATCTACTTATTACTTCCCAATGCCTTCCTCTAGGCCCAAATAATGGTGAAGTGTCATGTAGTCGACGTTCACATAACACCACTAGAGGAGAGACAACATACATCTCATCAAAATATCGAACGAATACCAAATTCACATGACTACTAATAGCAAGACTTCTCCCATGTCCTCAGGAACAAACGTAACTACTCACAAAGCATATTCATGTTCATAATCGGAGGGGTATTAATGTGCATATAGGATCTGAACATATGATCTTCCACCAAGTAAACCAACTAGCATCAACTACAAGGAGTAATCAACACTACTAGCAACCCACAGGTACCAATCCCAGACTTAGAGACAAGAATTGGATACAAGAGATGAACTAGGGTTTGAGAGGAGATGGTGCTGGTGAAGATGTTGATGGAGATTGACCCCCTCCCGGTGAGAGGATCGTTGGTGATGACGATGGCGATGATTTCCCCCTCCCGGAGGGAAGTGTCCCCGGCAGAACAGCTCCGCCGGAGCCCTAGATTGGTTCCGCCAAGGTTCCGCCTCGTGGCGGCGGAGTCTCATCCCGAAAGCTTGCTTATGATTTTTTTTCCCAATGAAAGACTCCATATAGCAGAAGATGGGCATCGGAGGGCCACCAGGGGGCCCATGAGGCAGGGGCGCACCTAGGGGGGTAGGGCGCTGAGGGAGTCTTGGATTAGGGGGTCTCCGAACAGCCGGACCATATCCTTTGGCCGGACTGTTGGACTATGAACATACAAGATTGAAGACTTGTCCCGTGTCTGGATGGGACTTTCCTTGGCATAGAAGGCAAGCTTGGCAATACGGATATGTAGATCTCCTCCCTTGTAACCGACTCTGTGTAACCCTAGCCCCCTCTGGTGTCTATATAAACCGGAGGGTTTAGTCCGTAGGACGACGGACAATCATACAATAGGCTAGCTTCTAGGGTTTAGCCTCTACGATCTCATGGTAGATCAACTCTTGTAATACTCATATCATCAAGAACAATCAAGCTGGACGTAGGGTATTACCTCCATCAAGAGGGCTCGAACCTGGGTAAACATCGTGTCCCCTGCCTCCTGTTACCATCCGCCTTAGACGCACAGTTCGGGACCCCCTACCCGAGATCCGCTAGTTTTGACACCGACATTGGTGCTTTCATTGAGAGTTCCACTGTGTTGTCACTGTAAGGCTTGATGGCTCCTTCGATCATCGGTAACGATGCGGTCCAGGGGGAGGTTTTCCTCCCCGGATAGATCTTTGTATTCGGTGGCTTCGCACTGCGGGCCAATTCGCTTGGCCATCTGGAGCAGATCGAGAACTACGCCCCTGGCCATCAAGTCAGGTTCGGAAACTTAAACTACACTGCCGACATCCGCGGAGACTTGATCTTCGACGGATTCGAGCCCATGTCAGGTGCGCCGCACAATCACGACGAGCATGGCGTAACTCTGTCTTCGCATAGTGTTCGGGAGATCGCATCTGCAATCACTCCGGCCTTCAATCCGGAGCAAATTGCGCCATCCAAGGACGGAGGAATAGACCCCGCCATGGAGGTCGCGCTCTCAGTGGCGATGGAGCTGGATACTGACTTCACCCCTTACGAGAGTCGTGTCGCCGAACCACTGGATTCGTCTCCGGCCACGAACTCCGAGCCGCCTGCATCTGTGCCTATCGAATCCAACCGGGCGCCGATCATGGAGTTCACGTCCGCGGATATCTTTCAGCACTCGCCTTTTGGCGATGTGCTAAATTCATTAAGGTCTCTCTCCTTGTCAGGAGAACCTTGGCCAAACTATGTCCGGCTAGAATGGGATGCGGACAACGAAGTAATTCGCTGCCCACCCACCACCCACTTAGTAGCCACTGTCGACGACTTAACCGACATGCTCAACTTCGACTCCGAAGACATCGACGGCATGGACGAAGATGTAGGAGACAAATAGGAACTAGTGCCCACAGGGCGCCGGACAGCCACTTCATCACATGACATATACATGGTGGATACACCCAAAGAAGCCAATGGAAAAGAGACAGCGGAGGATGGCCCCTCCAAGAAGCAACCCAAGCGCCGACGTCAGCGGCGCCGCCCTAAGTCCCGCCATAGCAAAAATAGCGATAACAGCGCAAGAGATAATAACACTCCGGTCGACTCCAGAGGAAACGACGACCACATTGCCCCGGCGGCAGAGCACAATGAAGCTGCAAACGGCGAACATAGTACGGATCCGACGTCCGAACACGGCGACACCGAGGATAACCCTCATCAAACCCCCTCTGGGGAGGAAAACAGTCCGGACGAAGATGCACACATCATCCCGGAAACGCACTTGGAGCAAGAGAACCTCAGCAGAAGGCTTATTGCCACAACGAGGAGTCTGAAGAAGCAGAAGCAAAGGCTTAAGGCCGCACAAAATACGCTCAACAGCAGGTGGAACAAAGTGCTCGACAACAAAGAAAAGTATGGTGGAAGTTACCACACAAAGAGCTATCCAAAGCGCAAGCTATTACCTGAATTCGATGATGAGGCCTTAGAGCCCGCACAGCCAGAAAATGAAACGGCCAACCGGCCGGATCAACCACCTTGTGACCGCGATAGAGCGGCTAACAAGGTCGCACATAAGTCAACACATGATCTACATGAGGACTTGCGCCAAAAATCTGGTACGACCAGATCCATCTATGGATCTAGGAGGCGTGCTCCGGCACAAAATCAAAACCGAATACTACAAGCGTCCGAACGCCATGGTACATCCAAATACAGTGGTGCCTCACACCCCCTGTGTTTCACCGATGAGGTACTGGACCACGAATTCCCAAAAGGATTCAAACCAGTGAACATAGAGGCGTACGACGGGACCACAGACCCTAGGGTCTGGATTGAGGACTTTATCCTCCATATCCATATGGCTCGCGGAGACAATCTCCATGCCATCAAATACTTGCCCCTCAAGCTTAAAGGACCAGCTCGGCATTGGCTGAAAGGCCTCCCCGAAAACTCAATTGGAAGTTGGGAGGAGCTCGAGGACGCTTTTCCGGCTAATTTTCAAGGGACCTATGTCCGACCTCCGGATGCAGACGATTTAAGCCATATAATTCAACAGCCCGGAGAGTCCGCCCGAAAGCTTTGGAACAGGTTTCTCACTAAGAAGAACCAAATCGTCGACTGTCCGGACACCGAAGACGAAACGGACGAACTTGGCGACAGAGAGGGAGCACATTAGATGACACAAACTCGACATGGAGATGGTGACATTCGCCGACACGAATGGCACCATATTGGCCTTGCCCCTCTCAACGACTGTGTGGATGAATGGATCGAAGACAAAATCGCCAGACCGTCACACCGTGATGCCTAGAGAATGAGTCAACTCATCGCATATGCATATGCCCCGTGCATAGCATTCAACATTGACATGGTAGAGCTCAAAATCATGATGTAGTCGCTAAAAAGTGACAAATTTTGAACTTATATCTGTTGGAAATATGCCCTAGAGGCAATAATAAAGTGGTTATTGTTATATTTCCTTAATCATGATAAAGGTTTATTATTCATGCTATAATTGTATTGATCAGAAACTTAAATACATGTTTGAATACATAAACAACCACCAAGTCCCTAGTAAGTCTCTACTTGACTAGCTCATTGATCAAAGATGGTTAAGGTTTCCTGACCATAGACATGAGTTGTCATTTGATAACGAGATCGCATCATTAGGAGAATGATGTGATGGAGAAGACCCATCCGTTAGCATAGCATATGATCGTTCAGTTTATTGCTACTGCTTTCTTAATGTCAAATACATGTTCCTTCGACCATGAGATCATGCAACTCCCGGACTCCAGAGGAATGCCTTGTGTGTATCAAACATCACTTCATAACTGGGTGATCATAAAGCTGCTCTACAGGTATCTCCGAAGGTGTCTATTGAGTTGGCATGGACCGGAATTGGGATTTGTCACTCCTTATGGCGGAAAGGTATCTCTAGGCCCTCTTGGTAATATAGCATCACAAGAATCTTGCAAGCAAAGTGACTAAGGAGTTAGTTACAAGATGATGTACTGTGAAACGCGTAAAGAGACTTGCCGGTAACGACATTGAACTAGGTATGGAGATACTGACGATCGAATCTTTGGCAAGTAACATACCGACGAACAAAGGGAACTACGTATGTTGTCATAAAGGTTCGACCGATAAAGATCTTCGTAGAATATGCATCCAGGCCCCGCTATTGGTTATTGACTGGAGAAGCATCTCGGTCATGTCTACATCATTCTCGAACCCGCAGGGTCTGCATGCTTAACGTTCGTTGATGATATAGTATTATATGAGTTATGTATGTTGGTGACCAAATATTGTTCGGAGTCCCGGATGAGATCACGGACATGACGAGGAGCTCCAGAATGGTCCGGAGGTAAAGATTGATATATAGGATGATAGTGTTTGGTCTCCAGAAGGGTTTCGGAATACACCAGAAGGGTTTCGGAATACACCGGAAGGGTTTCAGATGTTTCCAGAAATGTTCTGGTGCGAGGAAACTTTGGTTGGGCCAAGGGGTAAGGCCCACGGGGCTTTAGGTTGGTGCAAAAGGAAGTTTTGCGGAGATCGAGGACCAGACGCCAGGGACCCTGATGTCTGGGGCAGACGCCGAGGCCCATGACGTCTGGTGCTGGAATCCGAGAAGGATTCTTCCTTGCATTCAACCGACTTTAGGGAGGCCCTCTCTCCAAGTTACGACCCTAGGGCTCAACATATAAATAGAGGGGCAGGGCTAGCCCCTAGAACACACCATGATTCAACAAGCCGTGTGCCGGCGCCCCCTCTCCCTCTAATTCATCCTCTGCTCTAAATCCACTGTGCTTGGCGAAGCCCTGCGAAAATAGTTTCACCGCCATTGTCACCATGTCGTCGTGCTGCCGGAACTCATCTACTACTTCGCACCTCTTGCTGGATCAAGAAGGCGAGGATGTCATCGAGTTGAACATGTGTTGAACGCGGAGGTGCCATGCATTCAGTGCTTGATCGGAACGGATCGTTAAGTTGTACGACTACATCAACTGCGTCGATAAACGCTTCCGCTTAGCGATCTACATGGGTATGTAGATACTCTCTCTCTCTCGTAGCTATACATCTTCATGAATAGATCTTACGTGTGTGTAGAAATTTTTTGTTTTCCATGCAACGTTACCCAACAATATCGCTAATTGACTTTTCTTTTCTTTTTTTGACAGAGAACTTTGAATCTATTCATCTTCAATCATGACAGCACAACGAACACCAGAAATAATAAAAAAATTACATCCTGATCAAGCGAGCCAAAGGCGCACCGCCATCATCACCCCTCCCTCGACGGAGCCGAGAAAAAGTTGTTGTAGTAGACAGTTGTCAAGTCGTCATGCTAAGGCCCTACAGGACTGTGACACCCCGAGACCGATGTGCCAGGTGTCTTCCAGTTATTCGATGGTGTTGCCTTGTCATTGCTTGTGTGTAATTCATTGCATATCATGTCATCATGTGTATTTCATTTGCATACGTGTTCGTCTTATGCATCCGAGCATTTTCCCCGTTGTCCGTTTTGCAATCCGGCGCTCCTATGTCACCCGGTGCCCCTTTCTACCTCTTTTCGTGTGCGGGTGTTAAACGTTTTCGGATTGGACCGAGACTTGTCATGCGGCCTTGGTTTACTACCGGTAGACCGCCTGTCAAGTTTCGTATCATTTGGACTTCGTTTGATACTCCAACGGTTAATCGAGGGATCGAAAAGGCCTCATGTGTGTTGCAGCCCAACACCCTTCCAAAGTGGCCCAAAAACCCACCTAAACCTCCTCCATCAACTCGGTCGTTCGATCACGATCGCGTGGCCGAAAACCGCACCTCATTTGGAGCTTCATAGCTCCCTCTACAAATAAATATGTGTCTCCCTCCGAAATTCTCGCGCAGATGAAACCCTAAAAACTCCTCCGCGCGTCGCCGGACACTTCCTCTCGCGCCGGCCGGACATGTCCGCTGCCGCCGCCACGTCGCTCCAACCAATCAGCACTCGCCACGTCACCTGCGCCGCCGCCCCGAGCCACTCATGGCGCGCCACCTGGCCCGTCGGCTCCCCTCCCACCGCGACAGGCCCGCGGGCCCGGATCCGGCCCTCCGGGCCCAAGCCACGCCTCCGCTCCTCGCCTCCCATGCGCCCGCGACCACTGCCGCCCTTCTCGCTTGCCGCGCCGTCCGCGCATCGCCGCCGCCGGCCACTGCCATGTCTCCCGCGCCGCCGCCTGGCAGCTGCGTCGCCGCTCGCCGTGCCCCGCCGCCTCGCTCGCCGTGCGCCGCTGCCTCGGGTGCCGTGCGCCGCCGCCTCGGCTTCCGCGTTCCTCGTCGGAGTTCATCCTCGCCCTCACCGGAGTCAACTCCGGCCGGATCTGGTGAGAGTGGATCAGATCCACCCATCCCTCCAACCAAATGGCTCCTTCCCCACGTCCCAGATATCCTCATCCCGCGTTGACTTTTCGCGGAGGTAAAATTCCACTAAGTCCCCGAAGTTTCCAGATCCATATGCCCATATTCAACGCATCGTAACTCTGCATCTGTAGCTCCGATTCATGCGTGTAGCATATAAAAATGTTCTTCTCGACGAGTACATCATTTCATCTCATTGCATCATTTTCATTTGAGCTCATCTTGATGCCTGAAATGTTGTTGGAAGAGGGCTATGTGATGTATTTGTCAGATCTGTTTCAGCAAATGGCATTTTCTCATTTTTGCCATGATTAATGTGTGCATGCTATCATCCTGAGCTCTACATGTGTTTTGTTATATGCCATGCCATCTTTACAGTGGTGCTTTCCATGTATTTTTTGTGATATTTGTGGTGACTAGCACAAGCTTGCAAAGTAGCGTAATCGGTAATGCTGATTTCAGGGACTTAGAATTTCACTAAGTCCTTATCCTGATTTTGTTGTTATGCCATATGTTCATGTTGTTTCCTAGTGATCCGTGCCTCTTTTCAGGATGATCAGTAAGGATGTTTTGTTAACATTATGGTGCTCTATCCATCCTTGTCTTTGTTTGCAATTATGGAGCCCCCTAGCTTGAGTCAATCGAGCTCTACGTTTGCTATTTAATGTTCCTGGAAGATCATTGACATGATTAGTGATTTTGCCGAGGATGTTGCTATTGATCCGTGCATGCTATGTTGTTGTTCTTGTCATGTCTAGCTTCTATGCCATGTCTTCTTGATGGGTGTATTCTTAGTTTGTCATGCCATGCTCTGTAGTGAGTGCATCGAGCTCGTAAACATGCCTACTCGTTAATTGATTTGCATGCTCCAGTTTTTCACTAAGTCTGAATCTGTTTATGTTTTTGCCATGTTCACATGCTTGCCATTGTATTTTATAATCCCTTTTGGCTCAAGGTCACTAAGGGACTTTTGTTAAGTGCTTTGAGTAGCTTCATGCCATGCCTTGCCTTGCCATGTTAAGTTCCTATAGCATGTAGTTTTCATGCTCTAAAGTGTGCTTCTTGATGATAAATTCCAGAATTGTGTTAATTTCACTAAGCCTGAAACCTGTTATCATTTGCACTTTTGCCATGCTTGTTTGAACCTGTTAATGAGTGAATTAGCCGTAGCTCAGTGTTCATCTTTTGTCAAGCATCTTGAGTGGATCCCTGCCATGTATTTTGTTGTCATGTTTGAGTGCTGTAGCATATTTAACTTGTTGCATTAGATGGCTACTTGCTGTTTATCGCAGACCGGTGCCATATTTGTTTTGCTTTCCATTTCCAAACCGTGCATCCGATTCCGGTGAACTTTGTATCGATTTCAACTGAAATCATCTCACCTTTCCAGTGGCACTCTTGGATTTCCGATTTGAGGCCAGGTTCAAGCATTCCTTTGCAAATCATGCATATGCATCGCATACCGCATCCCGCATATCATACCATGTTCATGTGTTGGTTGTTTACTATGTTGTGTGCTTCTTTCCGGTGTTGCTTCTTCGGGTTGGTTCCGGTAATGTCGTGATTGTGAGGACCCGTTCGACTATGTCCGTGTTTCTTCTTCATGGACTCGTTCTTCTTCCTTGCGAGATTTCAGGCAAGATGACCATACCCTCGAAATCACTTCTATCTTTGCTTGCTAGTTGCTCGCTCTTTTGCTATGCCTATGCTGCGATACCTGCCACTTGCTTATCATGCCTCCCATATTGTTGAACCAAACCTCTAACCCACCTTGTCCTAGCAAACCGTTGTTTGGCTATGTTACCGCTTTGCTCAGCCCCTCTTATAGCGTTGTTAGTTGCAGGTGAAGATTGAAGTTTGTTCCTTGTTGGAACATGGAGATGTTGTTCCTTGTTGGAACATGTTTACTTGTTGGGATATCACATTATCTCTTATTTAATTAATGCATCTATATACTTGGTAAAGGGTGGAAGGCTCGGCCTTATGCCTAGTGTTTTGTTCCACTCTTGCCGCCCTAGTTTCCGTCATGTCGGTGTTATGTTCCCGGATTTTGTGTTCCTTACGCGGTTGGGTTATAATGGGAACCCCTTGACAGTTTGCTTTGAATAAAACTCCTCCAACAAGGCCCAACATTGGTTTTACCATTTGCCACCTAGCCTTTTTTCCCTTGGGTTAGGCCAGCCCAAGGGTCATCTTTATTTTAAACCCCCGGGCCAATGCTTGTCCAAGTGTTGGTCCAAACTAGAGCCCCTTGCAGCGCCACCTCGGGGAAACTCGAGGGCTGATTTTAGTTGTACGGATTGCTTATCCGGTGTTGCCCTGAGAACAAGATATGTGCAGCTTCTATCAGGATGTCGGCGCATCGGGCGGTCTTGCTGGACTTGTTTTACCATTGTCGAGAATGTCTTGTAACCGGGATTCCGAGTCTGATCGCGTCTTCCAGCTAGAAGGAATATCCTTCGTTGACCATGAGAGCTTGTGATGGGCTAAGTTGGGACACCCTTGCAGGGATTTGAACTTTCAAAAGTCGTGCCCGCGGTTATGGGCAGATGGGAATTTGTTAACGTCCGGTTGTAGAAAACCTGAAGTTGACCTTAATTAAAATGCATCAACCGCGTGTGTTACCGTGATGGTCTCTTCTCGGCGGGGTCCGGGAAGTGAACACGGTGTTGGAGTTATGCTTGACGTAGGTTGTTTTAGGATCACTTCTTGATCATAGTTCATCGACCGTGCTTTTGCCTTCTCCTCTCGCTCTCTTTTACAAATATGTTAGCCACCATATATGCTAGTCATTTGTTGCAGCTCCACCTCATACCTTTACCTTACCCATAAGCTTAAATAGTCTTGATCACGAGGGTGTGAGATTTCTGAGTCCCTGTGACTCACAGATACTTCCAAAACCATCTTGCAGGTGTCGTTGAACCGTTCAGATGACGCAACCTAGCTCAGGAGGAGCTCGATGAAGATCTTGTCCTTTATGTTATTTTCGTTTCCAGTTGATCAGTAGCGGAGCCCAGTTAGGGTCGATCGGGGATCTGTGTAGAATTTGGGGTAGTCTTCTTTTATTTTGGTTCCGTAGTCGGACCTTGTATGTATTTGGTTGATGTAATGCTTTATTCATGTAATTGTGTGAAGTGCCGATTGTAAGCCAACCATGTATCCCTTTCCCTTTTGTACTACATGGGTTGTGTGAAGATTACCTCACTTGGGACATTGCTTTCAATGCGGTTATGCCTCTAAGTCGTGCTTCGACACGTGGGAGATATAGCTGCATCGAGGGCATTACAGGTTGGTATCAGAGCCTTCCCCGACCTTAGGAGCCCCCTGCTTGATCGAATCGCTGGCGTTATTGAGTCTACAAATGTTTTGAGTCATTTAGGATTATATATATCGGAGAGTTAGGACTTATTTTTACTCCTCAGTCCCTTCGTGGCTCTGGTGAGGCATCATGATGTAGAGTTTTGACTCTTCTCTTCTCAGATTTCACTAAAAAAATTAGGATCACACTGGTATCTTGGAATCGTTCTGATGGTTTTGTGATGAGAACATTGTTCTTGGTGCCTCCTGACATTTAGGGGTTGTGGCAGTGTCCCGGGGAGTTGAGCTCCGAGGTGTTGTCATCACAATTTTATCGTTGCAGTTCTGGAATACCTGAGTTTAGTTTCGCCGACATCAAAAATCTCTTTTATGCAGTTGTTGGTGAGATAACCTCGACGCCACCCAGTACTGGGGCGAGAGTTCGGGAGTATTGCCATAACTCGTATAATGGATGCTTTTCGAAGGTTGAGGTAAACGATTTCTGAAGGTTTCTTGGTTATGTGTTGAAGGATGGATACAGCTGGATGTAGGATTTGTTAGTTTTGGGTGAGATATTATGCTTCCCCTGTATCCCCAACACTTGATTGCATAATCGGAAAGTTTCGGGAGTTTATAAGTGGGAATTCAAGTAGCTCTTAGGATATCTTTCCGACGGATGTATGATATGAAATTGGGGTTCGACGTCTAGTGGTCCGCCTATCCACGGTTGGTTTTACAGTGGTCTCGTTGTGTCTTAAAGAGTCCTTGGCTATGCCAACTCGGGGATGCTTCATATGTCATGTGCACTGCCTTGTACATGATGGTGCTGTACGATCGAGCCCGTGTAGGCCCCACCACGAAAACTTCGGACGAAATCTCTATCATATGTTTGTTCCGGCTTATTCTGCAAGGCAATTCTTTGTTTTGTTTTGAGTTGTGGTATTTGAGTTGCTTCGAAGTCAAATGTTGATTCCATACCTGTTCCTAAGAGGTGTTCTCATACTCCGATGTGAATACTAATCCTTCTTGATAATCGAGATTGTCATGTAAATCCTGTTCAACCGGTGTGTTTCTCTTCTAGTGGATCCGATCATTTCAACATCCGCAAGATCAAGTATCAGTTCTTCTCAATGGTGTTTGTTTCATCCGTCTCCAAGTTGCCTTTGTTTTTCCCGCCCACCCACCCTTTTTCTTCAGGGACTCAGATTTCTCAATCAAGTATCATTTTATTGATGGAAGTCTCTCCATTCTTTTCCTTCAATGTTCTTATCCGGTGATTCTCATGAAGATTCTAACGGAACCTCAAGTTCATCATTATTCATTATTTTTCTTCTCCGGTGGATTCAATTCAAGCTTTGTATTGAGCATAGTTCTTTCATTTTGCCCAATGCTTTTCTTAAACCGGTGCACATCATAATCATTCACTTTTCGCTATTCTTTGTTCTGGAGTGTTCAAGATATCTCATAAGGCTCGTCTTGTCATCCAAGATCCATTCAACCTATTTCGAGGTTATTATCCCATTCAAGCCATTTAATTCAACTGGTGCAATCTCTCCTTCAAATCGTTCAACGGTGTATCTTTTGAGTGGGCCCTAACCCACAGGTCTTTCTCCAGGATCTTACCTGACTCTTCTATTTTTCCCCGGAGCTACCATCAAATTCTTTTCGAAGTTTGACGTAAGAATGATTTATCATCAGTCAAATGCCTTTCTCCAAGATAGGTTAAATTCTTTTCATCGTTGGCTCAATCTCTTCATTTTTGATTCTTTCGGAGTATCTCAACAATTCACGGTGGTGTTTCTCGTCGTCACTCTCAACATTTGAAGCCCGAAGAAGAGTTTTACCTCCATATCTTATCCGTTCTATCAGAGATTCATGGTTCTAGTTCGAGGCCATCCTCTCATAATTGTTTGATTGTGAGAATTCTTTTCACCTATCCGGAGCAATTCAAGAGTCTTCTCAGTTTGATTATCCGGAGTCCATCAATTCAGGTGTATTCATTCTCAACTTTCAGTTGTCATTCTCCAATCTTACCGGTGCATCAAGTGATCTCTAATCAGTTCGTGATCCCTTCGTTCTCATGTATCTAAATTCTCTCAAGCATCTTCGTTCATTTGCTAAATTCTTCCCGGTGTCTTCCTTATCTTTTCTTTGTTCATTTTTAATTCTTACGGTGGTTCGCTCAAGATTCTTCTTCCTTCATTTATCATATCAATTTATTCGTTGTTTCAATTCTTACGGTGGTTCGTTGAAGATCTTCCAAAGTTTGTGCTATATCTATCTTAATCTTTTTGACGAGAATAAGTAATATGCCAAATCCGTTGATTGTCATCAATTTAAATTGGTGAAGGATAAGCATAATGTAATTCTTATTCTTGTTTCATCTAAGTGATTTAATTCCTTATTCCGGAGGTTCATCAAAATTCTTGATTTCTTTTGTTCATCTTTATTTTCTGGAGCTCCAAGTTATTTCAATTATATCACCACGGAGATTCATCTAAATCGTCACAAGGATTCACCTTGTGTTTTCTACTTCTCTTTCCTTTCGTTTGAACATTCTTTTATTACCGAAGTTCTTCATGGAGGTTCTACATGATGGTTCATCAAAGATTTAATTCCTTCTCGAAGTGTTCATCAAGATTCTTTTCAAAGGAGCTCAAGCATTCTTCATCTTGCATTTCGAAGTGTAATTCCTTCTACCGTATCATTTGAGGTGGTGCTATGTCATTCTTCATAACTTGAGTTCATGTTCATGATTCACATGTTGTCAAGTATGAGGTATCTTAAATCCATCAATCTCTTCATTGGATTTACCTTGGGTTATATTTCACCTAAAGCCTTCTGTAAGGATGTTACTATTTGTGGTGCTTATAAATGATGCAAGTTCTTCTTTATCCTCCCGGTGAAATATTTTCTCGTCTCCTTGTTCATACCAATCCAATTCTTTTTCCCGTGAGTGGCAGGTTGTCACCTCATAATTTGAGATGTATTCCATAAGACCATATCAAGCTTATCCTTTTTCGTTGTTGGTTTTCCAACAACTCCGTCCGAACCTTATCCTAAGTATGCCTTTTCAAGCTCTTTTGTGGCAGAAATTGACATTTTCTTCTCCATTCTCCTATTTCAATTATCTATCTTCTATTCTTTCATTCCGAAGGCATTGCGATGTTGTTCTTTTCACCCATCATCTCGTTTTGTCAAAGATCATGTTCTTTTCATGCCTATCCATTTAACCGGAGTGTTGTGCCCTTTTGCTCAAGTTCTTTTCGCCATATCAAGTCTTGCATCTCTTTTAACCGGAGTGCCATACGAATTTGTTCTTCATTGTTCCTCTTTTCTAACGGAGTGTTTTCAACTTCGTTCATCTCCGTTGTATTCTTTTCTCGAGATGGCTTAACCTTTGCAAGGTTCTTTGGTTTCACTCATTGGTCAAAGAAGCAACTTAGTTTTACCTCTTCTCTTTCTCCTCCGTTTGTCCCTCCGGTGCCATTCTAGATCTCGGGACGAGATCTTCTCGTAGTGGTGGAGTGTTGTGACGCCCCGAGACCGATGTGCCAGGTGTCTTCCAGTTATTTGCTGTTGTTTCCTTGTCATTGCTTGCGTGTCATGCATTGCATATCATGTCATCATGTGCATTTCATTTGCATACGTGTTCGTCTCATGCATCCGAGCATTTTCCCCGCTGTCCGTTTTGCAATCCGGCGCTCCTATGTCACCCGGTGCCCCTTTCTACCTCTTTTCGTGTGCGGGTGTTAAACGTTTTCGGATTGGACCGAGACTTGTCATGCGGCCTTGGTTTACTACCGGTAGACCGCCTGTCAAGTTTTGTATCATTTGGACTTCGTTTGATACTCCAACGGTTAACCGAGGGACTGAAAAGGCCTCGTGTGTGTTGCAGCCCAACACCCTTCCAAAGTGGCCCAAAAGCCCACCTAAACCTCCTCCATCATCTCGGTCGTTCGATCACGATCGCGTGGCCGAAAACCGCACCTCATTTGGAGCTTCCTAACTCCCTCTACCTATAAATATGTGTCTCCCTCCGAAATTCTCGCGTAGATGAAACCCTAAAAACTCCTCCGCGCGTCGCCGGACACTTCCTCCCGCGCCGGCCGGACATGTCCGCTGCCGCCACCACGTCGCTCCAACCAACCAGCGCTCGCCACATCACCTGCGCCGCCGCCCCAAGCCACTCACGGCGCGCCACCTGGCCCGCCGGCTCCCCTCCCACCGTGCCAGGCCCGCGGGCCCGGATCCGACCCTCCGGGCCCAAGCCGCGCCTCCGCTCCTCGCCTCCCGTGCGCCCGCGACCACCGCCGCCCTTCTCGCTCGTCGCTCGTCCGCGCATCGCCGCCGCCGGCCGCCGCCATGTCTCCCGCGCCGCCGCTCGCCGTGCCCCGCCGCCTTGCTTGCCGCGCGCCGCTGCCTCGATTGCCGTGCGCCGCCGCCTCGGCTTCCGCGTTCCTCGGCGGAGTTCATCCTCGCCCTCACCAGAGTCAACTCCGGCCAGATCTGGTGAGGGTGGATCAGATCCACCCATCCCTCCAACCAAACGGCTCCTTCCCCACGTCCCGAATATCCTCATCCCGCGTTGACTTTTCGCAGAGGTTAAATTCCACTAAGTCCCCGAAGTTTTCAGATTCATATGCCCATATTCAACGCATCGTAACTCTGCATCCGTAGCTCCGATTCATGCGTGTAGCATATAAAAATGTTCTTCTCGACGAGTAAATCATTTCATCTCATTGCATCATTTTCATTTGAGCTCATCTTGATGCCTGAAATGCTGTTGGAAGAGGGCTATGTAATGTATTTATCAGATCTGTTTCAGCAAATGACATTTTGTCATTTTTGCCATGATTAATGTGTGCATGCTATGATCCTGAGCTCTACATGTGTTTTGTTATATGCCATGCCATATTTAAAGTGGTGCTTGCCATGCATTTTTGTGATATGTGTGGTGACTAGCACAAGCTTGCAAAGTAGCGTAATCGGTAATGCTGATTTCAGGGACTTAGAATTTCACCAAGTCATTGCCCTGATTTTGTCGTTATGTCATATGTTCATGTGGTTTCCTAGTGATCCGTGCCTCTTTTGAGGATGATCAATAAGGATGTTTTGTTAATATTGTGGTGCTCTATCCATCCATATCTTTATTTGCAATTATGGAGCATCCTAACTTGAGTCAATCGAGCTCTACTTTTACTATTTAATGTTCCTGGAAGATCGTTGACATGATAAGCAATTTTGCCGAGGATGTTGCTATTGATCCGTGCATGCTATGTTGTTGTTCTTGTCATGTCTAGCTTCTATGCCATGTCTTCTTGATGGGTGTATGCTTAGTTTGTCATGCCATGCTCTGTAGTGAGTGCATCGAGCTCGTAAACATGCCTACTCGTTAACTGATTTGCATGCTCCAGTTTTTCACTAAGTCTGAATCTGTTTATGTTTTTGCCATGTTCACATGCTTGCCATTGTATTTTATGATCCCTTTTGGCTCAAGGTCACTAAGGGACTTTTGTTAAGTACTTTGAGTAGCTTCATGCCATGCCTTGCCTTGCCATGTTAAGTTCCTGTAGCATGTAGTTTTCATGCTCTAAAGTGTGCTTCTTGATAATAAATTCCAGAATTGTGTTAATTTCACTAAGTCTGAAACCTGTTATCATTTGCACTTTTGCCATGCTTGTTTGAATCTGTTAATGAGTGAATTAGCCGTAGCTCAGTGTTCATCTTTTGTCAAGCATCTTGAGTGGATCCTTGCCATGTATTTTATTGTCATGTTTGAGTGTTGTAGCATATTTAACTTGTTGCATTTAGATGGCTACTTGCTGTTTATCGCAGACAGGTGCCATATTTGTTTTGCTTGCCATTTCCAAACCGTGCATCCGATTCCGGTGAACTTTATATCGATTTCAACCGAAATCATCTCACCTTTCCAGTGGCACTCTTGGATTTCCGAGTTGAGGCCAGGTTCAAGCATTCCTTTGCAAATCATGCATATGCATCGCATACCGCATCCCGCATATCATACCATGTTCATGTGTTGGTTGTTTACTATGTTGTGTGCTTCTTTCCGGTGTTGCTTCTTCGGGATGGTTCCGGTAACGTCGTGATTGTGAGGACCCGTCCGACTATGTCCGTTTTTCTTCTTCATGGACTCGTTCTTCTTCCTTGCGAGATTTCAGGCAAGATGACCATACCCTCGAAATCACTTCTATCTTTGCTTGCTAGTTGCTCGCTCTTTTGCTATGCCTATGCTGCGATACCTGTCACTTGCTTATCATGCCTCCCATATTGTTGAACCAGACCTCTAACCCACCTTGTCCTAGCAAACCGTTGTTTGGCTATGTTACCGCTTTGCTCAGCCCCTCTTATAGCGTTGTTAGTTGCAGGTGAAGATTGAAGTTTGTTCCTTGTTGGAACATGGAGATGTTGTTCCTTGTTGGAACATGTTTACTTGTTGGGATATCACATTATCTCTTATTTAATTAATGCATCTATATACTTGGTAAAGGGTGGAAGGCTCGGCCTTATGCCTAGTGTTTTGTTCCACTCTTGCCGCCCTAGTTTCCGTCATATCGGTGTTATGTTCCCGGATTTTGCGTTCCTTACGCGGTTGGGTTATAATGGGAACCCCTTGACAGTTCGCTTTGAATAAAACTCCTCCAGCAAGGCCCAATATTGGTTTTACCATTTGCCACCTAGCCTTTTTTCCCTTGGGTTGGGCCAGCCCAAGGGTCATCTTTATTTTAAACCCCCGGGCCAATGCTTGTCTAAGTGTTGGTCTAAACTAGAGCCCCTTGCAGCGCCACCTCGGGGAAACTCGAGGGCTGGTTTTAGTTGTACGAATTGCTTAGCCGGTGTTGCCCTGAGAACGAAATATGTGCAGCTCCTATCAGGATGTCGGCGCATCGGGCGGTCTTGCTGGACTTGTTTTACCATTGTCGAGAATGTCTTGTAACCGGGATTCCGAGTCTGATCGGGTCTTCCCGCTAGAAGGAATATCCTTCGTTGACCGTGAGAGCTTGTGATGGGCTAAGTTGGGACTCCCCTGCAGGGATTTGAACTTTCGAAAGCCGTGCCCATGGTTATGGGCAGATGGGAATTTGTTAACGTCTGGTTGTAGAAAACCTGAAGTTGACCTTAATTAAAATGCACCAAACGCGTGTATTACCGTGATGGTCTCTTCTCGGCGGGGTCCGGGAAGTGAACACGGTGTTGGAGTTATGCTTGACGTAGGTTGTTTTAGGATCACTTCTTGATCATAGTTCATCGACCGTGCTTTTGCCTTCTCTTCTCGCTCTCTTTTGTGAATATGTTAGCCATCATATATGCTAGTCGTTTGCTGCAACTCCTCCTCATACTTTTACCTTACCCATAAGCTTAAATAGTCTTGATCACGAGGGTGTGAGATTGATGAGTCCCCGTGACTCACAGATACTTTCAAAACCAGCTTGCAGGTGCCGTTGAACCATGCAGATGATGCAACCAAGCTCAGGAGGAGCTCGATGAAGATCTTGTCCTTTATGTTGTTTTCGTTTCCAGTTGATCAGTAGCGGAGCCCAGTTGGGGTCGATCGGGGATCTGTATAGTATTTGGGGTAGTCTTCTTTTATTTTGGTTCCGTAGTCGGACCTTGTATGTATTTGGTTGATGTAATGCTTTATTCATGTAATTGTGTGAAGTGGCGATTGTAAGCCAACCATGTATCCCTTTCCCTTTTGTACTACATGGGTTGTGTGAAGATTACCTCACTTGCGATATTGCTTTCAATGCGGTTATGTCTCTAAGTCATGCTTCGACACGTGGGAGATATAGCCGCATCGAAGGCGTTACAAGGACCAGCACAACAGAATATCAAGTGCCACTGAAGAGTAGTGTAGATTGAAAAGATCCAACCTAAAATGACACAAACATAGAAGTACAACCAGATTCGAGAAAATCCACCAAGGACAGATCCACCGAAGACACACCTCCACACGTCCACCGATGATGCTAGACACACCACCAAGACAGGGGCTAGCCGGAAGAACCTTATTCCATCTTAAGGGAGCCGCCGTCGTCTCGTCTTCGGGAGCAAGACACGGATCCTAACAAAATTCGAAGGAACATCCGAAAACAGAGTCTTCCCGCCGGCAAGGGCTGGTATCCACCGCGCCGCCATCGTCCTAAAGCCACCGAAGACAAGGCGGACTGGTGGAGGTGGGGCGCCGGCAGGAGGCAAAGGAACCCTAGGCTTTTCTTAGGGGTGTGTGGACTCAAGTGCTAATTGACTTTTCATCCTCCATGTAAGAACATCGTAATGCAACGTTAGCTTAAATCAATGTAAGCATTTGATTATTTGGTTGGTGTAACAACAAGAAGAAGAAAAAGAAGAAAAGATATAGAGGCAGACAATACAATATGGGTGACCTATGTGGGTTGCTCTAACAGTCCTCGCACAACAGACGGTGGGAAGGCGTCAAACTCGAGTCGCTTCATACATGGCCACGACCCATAACGATGGCCCGGGCTAGTTTGGAAAACTGAATACGACGCCAAATTTCGGCATCAATAGTGAAGAACTGTACTCGAATAAACCAGCCTCCGCCCAATAACAATACACGAAAATGTAGCATCAAGTCAAATCAAATCAAACAAACCCAGTGTTTACTTGCACACCATGTGAAACCCACCGAACAGGCACAAATGTCAGTGGCCCACGCTGTCAGCACTCGACGCCCGCACAGGCGGCTCGCCGGAACCCGGGTGGCAGGTCCGGCGCGCGGCTCCACTTGCCGCCGGCGATGTCGTACGCCAGCACCATCCCTTCGAACGGGCCGGCCCCCGCCGCATTGTGGCCCCGGACTGCCGCCGCGCTCATTACGGCTGTCACTGTCTCACGCCCGATGCCCGCCATCGTCACGCGCACCGCCATGCCCAGCCCCACCGACCCCCTCGGCATGGGCGGGGCCTCGAGCGCCACCCACCCGCCACCAGCTCTGAGATCGCTGCCTCGACCTGCACCGCCGTGCCACCTCCAGAAGGAGAGCTCCACCGCGTGGCTGGCCACCACGTAGAGATGGTCGCCGACGCCGCAGGCGCCCACGACGCAGCCGCCGCCGGGCAGCGCCCGCGGCCGCGCCCAACTGCCGGACGCGACGTGCAGCGCGTCCACCGACCCGGCGCACACGTGCGCCCCGAGCGCCCGCGCGCCGTCGCCGGACACCGCGACCCCGCCGGCCACGTAGAACACACCTCCTGCCCCGGCCCCGGCGCACCCGTACCTCCTCCGCGGAGCCTCGGAGACCACGCGCCACGCGTCCGCCACCGGGTCGTACTCCTCGACCGCCGCGGTCCGCGCGGACCCGCCGGCGACGTAGATCCGCCCTCCCACGGCGGCCGCCGCGAACTTCTTCCGCTGGAACAGCGTGGGCGCGCACGCGCGCGCGGCGCCCGTGAGCGCGTCCACCCGCAGCGTCGCGCCGCGGCCGACGAGGAAGATGTCGCGGCCCAGCGCGACGGCGCGCGCGTGCGCGAACACGGAGCGGCCGCAATGCAGCAGAGCCAGCGGCAGCGGCAGCGCGGTGACCTGGAGCTGCTGCTGCTCCGGCCGGAACTGGAGCAGGGCCTGGGCGAAGGCGCCGCCGTGGTCGGGGACGGAGACGGCGAGCAGGGAGGGCTGGAGCTGGCCGCGCGCGCGGCGGAGCTGGAGGAAGGCGTGGGACGCGAGGAGGTCGGCGAAGCGGCGGCAGACGGCGGGGAGCGGCGGGAGGGAGACCCTGGGCACGCGGACAAGGCACTCGAGGATGAGGTCGTCGGGCAGCGCGGAGATGGGCGGTGGTGGTTGGGCGGGGAAGCAGAGGCTGGTGGTGGATGAAGCAGCGACAGGAGCGGGGACTGGGACGGGGACGGAGATGTGGCGGTCGGGGTCGGCAGGGATGCAGGACTTGACGAACCACGACATGCTGCGGGAGTGGTAGCTGTTCGCGGCCATGACAGTGGCCTCGGGAGCTCGCCGGAGTGGATCGGGGTCGCGGTGCTGCATTCGCCGATGGTGAGTACTTCTACGAGTCCATGGCCGTACCGTCAGAGTTGGGCCGTGGATTTGGGTTAGATTTTGAGTGCGATTTAGATTAGGAGATGGGTTGTGATTGCGATTGGGCGTGAAGAGAAAAAAGGGGCCAGCCGTTGGGTTCTGTGCCGGTGCGGCGGTGCCCCCACCAGCAAAGGGCGGAGTTGATTGCTTGTTTGAAATTCAAGTCAGAATTTTTATTAAATAAAATAAAACGATTTGGCTATTTTCTATGTAATTTTGACTCCGTCCTGGTTTATTGGTCTTTTTTCTAATTTGTGTCAAATTTTGACCAAAGGTTTCACTAATAAAATATTAATGCATGTCAACAAAAATTATATAGTTGGATTCGTATTTGAACATAGTTTTTAATAATATAATTTTTTATGACATGCATGAACATTTTATTAGTTAAATATATTTATCAGAATTTAGATTAGCAGATGGGTTGTGATTGTGATTGGGCATTGAGAAGGTGGGGGGCCAGCCGTTGGGCACTGTGCCGGTGCGGTGGTGCCCCCACCGGCAAAGGGCGGAGTTGATTGCTTGTTTGAAATTCAAGTCAGGATCTCCATTAAACAAAACAAAATGATTTGGTTATTTTTTATCAGAATAGCTACATTTCAGTCGACTGATCCGACTTTGGGTCAGTCGATTTTCATGGGGGGCTCGCCGGAGGGAAGGAAGAACCAGCCGCAGTGGAGGGGGCTCGCCGGAGAGGCTACCCCAGTATCTATCTTAGGGTTCATGATGGGGGCGATGGCGGGGCGCAGTGGTAGGGCGGTGGCGTGGGGATTCGCCGGAGAAAAAGCTTAGCGTGGCGGGCCTAGAGGGATGGCCGAGGCGGCGGAGGACCGGCGATGAGAAGTGGTTTCGGGGAGGACGGGACGGTGAGGCAGCGGGGGCCGGTGATGGCTGGCGGCTCAAGGGGAGATGGAGGTTGAAGAAGCATCGTGGGCCTTTGATCTCGCATCCAATGTTTGAGAAATCGATTGACCACACATGAAAAATTCAGCTGACTAATTTTTAGTCATTCCCAACTTTTACGTAGTTTTGACAAAACAACGCCATGTATTGTCAAGTACTGTAAATACTCCAATTTCATGTCATATAAACGTGGGTGATTTCAAGTTGCCTATGTTCTGGTAAGAGGGTCGGATTTTGTGTGTGTGTGTGAAATATAGACGCCGACGCTTACAAATATGTGAGACATTTCTAGGAGTTCGGTTGCTAACGATTTAGCTATTAGTGATGTGAAATTGGTATAATTTTGGGTTGACCAAATATTTTACTTCTCCCCCACAGCAACTCTTAGGCATCGAAGGTTTCCCCGCCTTCCGTCGGTGCCATCGTTGATCTGCCTCGTCTTCTGTGGTCTTAGGCCATGAAGGCACGGTGGATTCCGGCCCTTGCCGAGGGGAGGGCTTCTCCTTTGTTTTAGGTGTTCTTTTCAGTTTGTTTATGGTTTGTGTCCTATTTAGGAAAACGAGGCCGCAGCGTCGAAAGTGGAGTAAGGTTCTCCCTGCCTAATCCTCACCCTGGCTATGTGTCTTGTGTCATCGGAGAGCGTGTGGGGTATGTCTTTGACGGATTTCATGGGATTCAGCCGGTGTTTGCGGTGGATCCGGTCTTCGTTCGCCTGCGTTTGTGTATCTACAGGTTGGATCATTTCGATCTATACACTTCTTTTCATCAACGACGGTTGTTGTCTTGGTGCGCTGGTGCTTTGAGGCTTTAGCACGATGAGTTTCCGACTAATTACTACAATAAGGTTTGCCCCGCTCCTGTGAGGGAGGGGCGATGATGATCGCGCTTTCGGCTTGCTCCAATGCTTGTAATCATCGTTAGTTGGTTTATTGGCATTCATGTATTTTTTGTTACTTCTGATGTTTTTTATACGACCGTGATATTTGATGAATAGATTAGAAGTTTTTTTTTAAATAAAAGTTGGTGTAACCTTAAGTGTTGGAGACTGAACCAAACTACTTAGGTAGGTGGAGGCTAGTTGTGTCAAGAAAGAAAGTTAATGGAGGCTACTTGCTGATAGACCGTTTGATTCTTCATAATTTTCTAGTGGAGGCAGATGGTTGTTAAATATTGTCCATTTCATATGCGAACTACGTGATTTGTGAAAGGAAGACACCAAACAACAAAATAAAAAAGTTGCTCGCATCTTGAACTTGAAGCAGGCGTAAATGCAAACCATTGACCAAATGGTGCGTCGTGAGTTAATCAGTGCGTATGTTGACAAATATGGCCACAGTAGGACAAGAAGATCTCGACGTTGATTCGGTAACCACATGCCAGCAAAGGAGAGCCCACTCACCTCTCGGCTTGGTGGGGGGTGCCTGGCTTTACCAATACGGCATTAGTCCGGCCAGCCGGAGCGGGAGACGACGTCAGGTGGCACTCCCTCGCGGGTGTTGCCGGCCGGCCACCACGGCCCAGCTGAGCCATGCCACCAACCACGCCGCAGCACGGCGGCGATGACGGCGAGCGGTTCGCGGAGGTGGTGGTGGTCCGGCACGGGGAGACGTCGTGGAACGCCTCCCGCATCGTTCAGGTCCTATCCGCCGATCCTAGTATAGATATATCCTCAGTTCTGCATTCAGATGTGGAAGCTCAAGCATCTTTTATTCTGGGCCGTTTCTCCTTAGTGCGATTCCCGTATGAACTATGAACAGCCGTAATTATGTGGTCATTTTCTCTCTAATAACTGACACAACACACGTTGTAATCAATCTTGCAACACGGACAAATGAATCCAGAACTAAATGAGACCGGCAGGCAGCAAGCTGTTGTGGTATGTACTATAGTTCATTTGCTCATTAGCACTGAGCCACTGACATTTTCTTAAATTCGTCTAAATATGATGCGGACTCGACCATTAGGTGGCCCGTCGTCTGTCGGCAGAGGCCAAGCCGGCTGATGTATACTCCTCCGACCTCAAGCGTGCTGCCGAGACTGCACAAGCCATAGCTAAAGCTTGTGATGTATCAAACGTAAGAACATACCGATCGAAGTTTCGAAGTCATCACGACACTAAGCTCCATGGCACATTTTTGCTGCTTGCTTCATCATGGTTCCATATCTCACCGATACATGTATGCTCTCTCTTTTGGGATTTTCAATTAGTGTTGACTGAAGAACTAAGAGAGAGGCACATGGGACATCTCCAAGGTATGAAGTGGGACGATGCGTTTGTTCAAAACCCAGGGGCTTTCAAAGGTTTCAATATCTTTGAGCCTAAAGGGGGCTTGAATTTCAACGACAGAGACCAAGAAATCCCGGTAAGAAGCACGATTCTTTAGAGAAATTTAGATATATTAAAATTGAGCACCCTCCCAATCTTCTCAGACCATCAGCATTTCTAACTATTAGATCGTCACTTTTAGTCGTTTTTGGCCATCGGATTCGCTGTTAGTCCCACCTGAATCTCGTCCGCAGGACTAACTCGCGCGTCAGGCAGCGCTGGCCTTTTCGGGCCGCTGCTCCGGTGGCTTTTTTGGGTGTCTCACGTTCAATTGGCCTACTGGCCTACTTGTAACGCCCTTGATGCAGCTATATCTCCCACGTGTCGAAGCACGACTTAGAGGCATAACCGCATTGAAAGCAATGTCGCAAGTGAGGTAATCTTCGCAAACAACCCATGTAATACAATAAGGGAAAAGAGATACATAGCTGGCTTACAATCGCCACTTCACACAATACATGAATAAAGCATTACATCATCCAGTTACACACAAGGTCCGACTACGGAACCAAAATAAAAAAAGACTACCCCAAAAGCTACACAGATCCCCGATCAACCCCAACTGGGCTCCACTACTGATCAACTAGAACGAAACAACACAAAGGACAAGATCTTTATTGAGCTCCTCCTTGAACTCGGTTGTGTTACCTACTCGGTTACATCGGCACCTGCAAACTGGTTTTGGAAGTATCTGTGAGTCACGGGGACTCAGCAATCTCACACCCTCGCGATCAAGACTATTTAACCTTATAGGTAGGGTAAAAGGTATGAGGTGGAGCTGCAGCAAGCGACTAGCATATATGGTGGCTAACATACGCAAATGAGAGCGAGAAGAAAAGGCGAAGCACGGTCGAGAAACTATGATCAAGAAGTGATCCTAGAACAACCTACGTCAAACATAATTCCAACACCGTGTTCACTTCCCGAACTCCGCCGAGAAGAGACCATCACGGCTACACACGCGGTTGATGCATTTTAATTAAGGTCAACTTCAGGTTTTCTACAACCGGACATTAACAAATTCTCATCTGCCCATAACCGCGGGCACGGCTTTCGAAAGTTCAAATCCCTGCAGGGGTGTCCCAACTTAGCCCATGACAAGCTCTCACGGTCAACGAAGGATATACCTTCTAGCGGGAAGACCCGATCAGACTCGGAATCCCGGTTACAAGACATTTCGACAAGGTAAAACTAAACTAGCAAAGCCACCCAGATGTGCCGACAAATCCCGATAGGAGCTGCACATATCTCGTTCTCAGGGCACACCGGATGAGCCAGACGTCGGGTGGGCCAGCCCAGAGTTGCCCCTGGTAGCTCTGGACATCGCTCAGTTTGGACCAACACTCAGAGGAGCACTGGCCCGGGGGTTTAAAATAATGATGACCCTTGGGCGCGCGACCCCAAGGGAAAAGAAAAGGCTAGGTGGCGAATGGTAAAACCAATGTTGGGCATTGCTGGAAGAGTTTTACTCAAGACGAACTGTCAAGGGGTTTCCATTATTACCCAACCGCGTAAGGAACGCAAAATCCGAGAACATAACACCGATATGATGGAAACTAGGGCGGCAAGAGTGAAACAAAACACCAGGCATAAGGCCGAGCCTTCCACCCTTTACCAAGTATATGGATGCATTAATTAAATAAGATATATAGTGATATCCCAACAAGTAAACATGTTCCAATAAGGAACAACATCTCCATGTTCCAACAAGTAACAAACTTCAATCTTCACCTGCAACTAACAACGCTATAAGAGGGGCTGAGCAAAGCGGTAACATAGCCAAACAATGGTTTGCTAGGACAAGGTGGGTTAGGGGTTTGGCTCAACAATATGGGAGGCATGATAAGCAAGTGGTAGGTATCGCATCATAGGCATAGCAAAAGAGCGAGCAACTAGCAAGCAAAGATAGAAGTGATTTCTAGGGTATGATCATCTTGCCTGAAATCCCGCAAGGAAGAAGAACGAGTCCATGAAGAAGACAAACGGACGTAGACGAACGGGTCCTCACAAACGCGACGTTACCGGAATCAACCCAAAGAAGCAAACACCGGAAAGAAGCACAGAACATAGTAAACAAACCACACATGAACATGATATGATATGCGAGGTGCGGTATGCGATGCATATGCATGATTTGCAAGGGAATGAAAGAACCTGGCCTCAACTTGGAATTTCAAGTGTGCCACTGAAAAGGTGAGGTGAAATCGCTTGAAAACGATATAAAGAACGCCGGAATCGGAGTTACGGTTTGGAAATGGCAAGCAATTCAAATATGGCATCGGTCTGCGATATACAGCAAGTAGCCATCTAAATGCAACAAGATGAACATGCTACAGCACCCAAACATGGCATCAAAATACATGGAAGGGATCCATTCATGATGCTTAACAAAAAGGAACACTGAGCTACGGCCAATTCATCCATTAACAGGTTCAAACAAGCATGGCAAAAGTGCAATTGGTAAACAGGTTTCAGACTTAGTGAAATTAACACAAGCCTGGAATTTCAGATCAGGTAGCACACTTTGGAGCATGAAAACTATATGCTACAGGGCCTGAACATGGCAAAGTAAAGCATGACATGGAGCTACTCAAAGAGATTAACAAAAATCCCTTAATGACCTTGAGCCAAAAGGGATCAGAAAATACAATTGCAACCATGTGAACAAGGCAAAAACATAATCAGTTCTCAGACTTAGTGAAAACTGGAGCATGCTGAAATAGATATCAAGTAGGCATATTTACGAGCTCGATGCACTCACTACAGAGCAAGTCATGACAATCTAAGCATACACCCATCAAGAATACACATTATACAAGCTAGACATGGCAAGAACATTAACATAGCATGCATGTATCAACTTTAACATCCTCGGCAAAATCGCTAACAAGTAGACAATCTGCCCACATTCACGAAATAGCAAAAGTAGAGCTCGATTGACTCAAGCTAGGGTGCTCCATAATTGCAAACAAGGACATGGATGGATAGAGCACTACAATATTAACAAAACATCCTTACTGATCATTCTCAAAAGAGGCACGGATCACTAGGAAACAACATGAACATATGGCATATTGAGATAAACAGATCAAGGACTTAGTGGAATTGCTAAGTCCCTGAAATCAGTATTAACGAATGCTCCACTTTGCAAGCTTGTGCTAGTCACCACACACATCACAAAAATACATGTATAGCACCTCTGGAAAGATGGCATGGCATATAACAAAACTCATGAAGAGCTCAGGGGCATATCATGCACACATTAATCATGGCAAAAATGACAAATATCTAATTGGAGCAGCAGATCTGGCAACTATCTCAAATAGCACTCTTCCAACAGCATTTCTGGCATCAAGATGAACTCAAATGAAAATGATGCAATGAGATGAAATGATGAGCTCTCTGAGACGAACATTTTAATATGCTATAAGCGCAAAACGGAGTTACGGGTGCAAAGTTACGACATGATGAATATGGGCATATGAAACATGGAAATCTCGGGGACTTAGTGAAATTCTCACCCCACGGTAAAGTCAACGCGGCGCGGAGAACGAGGATGGCGGCGGATCTGGCCGGAACTCCGCCGGAGGAGGAGAGGACGACGGCGGGGCTCGAGGTCGCCGGATCCGGTCCGGCCCGACCGGATCCGCGACGAGCGGCGACGGGGGCGAGGCACATGGCGGCGGCGGAGGCGGCCCAAGGTGGCCGGAGCAGCGGCGAGGTGCGGGCCGCCGGTGGAGTGGCTCGGTGGCACGGTGGGCTTGGACGGCGGCGCGGGAGAGGCGCAGCATCGGCGGCGGCGGCGGGCGCTGCCAGGCGCGGGGCGGCGGACGGATGGGCCGGGCGGGCCCGCGATGGGCTCCGCGGGCCGGCGCGGTGGAGACGGCGGCGGAGGACAGGTGGCAGTTGCGGATAGGGCGCGGGAGGCGGCGGACGCGTCCGGCCACCGGGCAGACATGTCCGGCGGCGCGGGGAGGAGTGGATCTAGGGTTCATCCGTGAAATGATCCGAAATTTCAGGGAGGGGTGCTCTTTTATAGGTAGAGGGAGCTAGGAGAGTCCAAATGAGGTGCGGTTTTCGGCCACGCGATCGTGATCGAACGACCGAGATGATGGAGGATGTTTAGGTGGGTTTTGGGCCAAATTGGAGGGGTTTTGGGCTGCAACACAAATGAGACCTTTTCGGTCCCTCGGTTAACCGTTGGAGTATCAAACGAAGTCCAAATGGTACGAAACTTGACAGGAGGTCTACCGGTAGTAAACCAAGGCCGCTTGGCAAGTCTCGGTACAATCCGGAAATGTTTACTCCCCACACACTAGAAGAAGGTAGAAATGGCCACCGGAGGAGATAGGAGCGCCGGAATGCAAAACGGACAACGGGGAAAAGCTTGGATGCATGAGACGAACACGTATGCAAATGAAATGCACATGATGACATGATATGCAATGCATGACACGCAAGCAATGACAAGGCAACAACAGCGAATAACTGGAGGACACCTGGCACATCGGTCTCGGGGTGTTACACTACTGGGCCTCAAACCCTAGTGAAGGGTCTCTCCACCCCCGTCCCCGTGTTTGCTCTAACCTCGCCAAAGCCGTCGCTCCTGCAGTCCTTCGGCGCCATCCAATCTCACGCCAGACTCCTGCGGTAGGAGAGGAGAGTATGAACGACGTTTCTTGCAGTGACAGCGACGACCGATGAGGAGCCCTTTCTGTTTCCACCTCCTTTCTTTCATGGATGCCGTGTCTTCTTTGCCCGTCAGAGCCCAGATCTGTCTATTGTTTGTACTGGTGAGTCCATTTTGAACGCCCCCTCCCCCTCCTTTCCATCTCTTTTATGGGATGTTCAAGCGCTCATATTTCTTAGATCATCGTTCGAGAGAAGAGATGGGAAGAGATTGATTCCTGCATTAAGAATCTGTCCAAAGACACTAAGGTTTGTTTCTGTATTGAGATCTTTTCTTTAGTTATGACTGAATTTTCCCAAGAGCTCCTTTTGTAATTTATGATGTCAATATCCAAGAAATTTGAACCTGAGTTTTCATACTTTAGTAACTGAATTTCATTGATCCAAATGATAATATTGTAATCTGTACAGACTTCCTGTGATTTCTGACCCAACTCATCTCTATACAGACGTCCTGACTGGTGGTGATTCTGTTCAGGGAGAAGAAAATATACAATTCATTGTGGCACTGTTAACGCTAGCATCAGGAGGTTGTTCATGTCATCAAAATGTGCAACCAGAATGAAAGTGCAACTACACTGCAGCTTCTTCGAGGTATGCAGAGTATGTCCTCTCATACATCCTGTTCTTAATCTGTCAATTATATCCAAGATATGGGTTCACCAGGTACAAAGAACATCTTAGTGGGATTTCAAAAAAAAAGTTCAACTTATTAGTGTTAGCTTCCTATGTTATTCTCCATGGAACCCTCTCCTTAATTAAGACAGGGTATCCTTAAAAAGAAATGTAAGACGAAGGAGGGTAGAGGAGATCGAGGAGGGAGGGGGCCGTTGCGAGGAGATAGTTGGAGGTCAAGCATCGGCACTGGAGACGAGGACCCGCGAGCGGGAGAGGCGACGCTGGGCTGGCCATTTCCACTGCGTCGGCAGAAGCCAGCGGAGTGAGCTCATCAGCGTGGCATCAAACTATACAATGAAGTCAGAGTCCGGCCAGATCGTTTGCAAGGTGTGCATCCCGAAATCCATCTCCTTCTTTACTCCCTTTGATTTCAATTTCCAGCAAGAGCTTTTCGGCCAACTAGCAGCGAACTATCCGTCCAAGTCAACATGATAAACCCCCTTCCCTTCTTGAGATTGTTATATGTATTGTTTGATTATTTTTATTCACTGCGTCTGGACATGATGTTGGCAAATACAGTAGAGATCATGGGCTGAGACAATACAATAGAGATCATGTCGAGGCTGGAAATTTTGCTTTTTATAAAAGTAGGACAGTTAAAAAAACTGCTTACATTTTATTCTTCATTTATATATCAGTTAAAGAAACTTTATACATTGGTTCCTAATTTGATGCAAATAACCAAACTGAATGAACATTATTTAGCATCCAAGCACGGTGCGCAGCGCACCAGATCTGAGGCGACACCGCCACCTGCAACTTGTCCTCCTTTGTCCGATTCTCCACCCTGCATCCCCCAAAACCTCATGAGATGCATTTATGTAATGATAAGAGCAATACAATGAAAGTCCCAAATTTGTATAGAAACAAACTGAAAAGGGACAACGTACTGCACCCGTAATGTTCAGGCAAGTCTCTCAAAAGAAAACAATTCAATCCTAAACTGTATATTTGGTGAAGCGGTTAATATAGACTTGAAATTACAAGTTTAGAATTCGCTTTGGACTTTCTAATTTAGAAGTATTGAAGTTTAAATTCAATAAGAATTCTGAACTGCACACACTGTAGAATGTTGTTCAAGAAAGGATTACTTACATCTAAGCAGACCACTTTGATGCAATATGGGTTGTAAATAACCTGTCAGCAACATTATCTGTTATTACCTTCTTGAAGCTAGCAACATGGTGTTCCTTTTATTGGCCCATATTTATTATTATAGCCTTTGGTTCTTCACTTGTGCCAACCGGTTTCTTATCTTCAACCTCTGCTTATTTGCATATGTCCTTAATGTTGCTTCCTTTTCCTGGAGAGGCTAGACTTCTTTTTTTTGCCACTACAACAATGTATTTTTTTTACTATGCAGTGAAATAAGGGACCGACAACTGAATATTTTTATGCCAACACACTTCTTGCTGGTGTGTCCTTTTATCAATAACATGCCTGCTTCTCAGGAGACGCAAACTGTACCCGATTAAGAATGAGAAGAACAACCTTTGCTTCTACTAGGTACTTTCATTTATTGACATTCACCTGTTTGTGTTGTTAACATTTAGTTCCATCTATCCATCAATTAGTTATTAGTTTTTGTATATTTCAATTAAGCGTTGGGGAAGAGTAGCAAATCATAAATTTGAAACATGTATCCTCGCATCTGTGACTGTCTTATAGTCCATGAATAAATAGTTACTACTTCATTGGCGCAGTATTATTTGCCGAAATCCCTTTGGGCCAATATTTGACATGTCTTTATTTCCTCCTTTCCCTTATACAATATTAAATTTTGGCCTGGGCTTATGTTTTTACTACCCCTATCAGATCATTATTTATTGTAATTTTTGTGCAATTTTCTATATCGCCTGTTCTGATTGCACTAAAACTTTCTTCTGCTAACATAATTTTTTCATGTTATGAGGTTTATCTATCCATTTTTTTGCATGTGACGATATAAATGAATTTTTTAGATAAAAGGCTGAGCTCAACATGCCTTGAAAAGGTTCGTGCATAGTTTGGAAAGCTAATTAGTTGAATGTAGTGTCCGATATTCTTAAGCATCTCCTCGGTTTTATCATTACCAATTTGAGACGATTTTCTTTGTCTCGGTTTAAGGCTATTTAGCCTTCAGTTCGTGACCAATCTCATAATTTGCTCTAAATGATAAGTTTTCACTGCTCCAGTGGTTTGGCCTGTTAGAAACAGTTGTAGTGTACTCATTTGTTGGGAGTGTGAGTGCTCATCGCGCTATGTATTGTAGAAATCTACCGGATTAGTCAACGGTATGCTGCACCGTTTGCTTCAAAACAATCCTGATATATTTACTGATTATACAATTCTTCGATTTCCATTGGTCATTTTTCTCTTTGTGTTCTCAACTCTATGTGATATCTATTTTTCTTAAATTTTGTGCAGCAAATGAGTAAGAACTATTACATTGTACATGCTACTTATCACCTTCATCGTTGTGTTGTGAACAAAGTTGAACTGTTTGGGCTTGTGAAAAAGGTAGAAATTACTAGATATCGTGTCATGAGATATGGCCCTTTTTAATGGCATACCATATGAAGATTCTTTTAGTCAGTAGAACTTCTATGCATGCCTTCAGCACATTACATCTTCATTCGGTGAAGGATGTCATCAAAAGTGAAGGATGGCATTGGAATTTTCTTCATTATTTAACCAAGTGAAGGATAGCATCACACAATGGTGTAGTCTAGGATAGGGATACCTACATTTTTTTATTTTTGCACAACACATTGCAATATAGTATACATGATTTTAACTTATACTTTTGATGAATTTTATCTCAAGTTCTTCAATGATAATATGTTTCCGCTTGTTGCTTAAAGCTGTTTCTCAAGCAAAAAATCTTCTATCTTTCGGTTTGTTTCCACCAATGTGTATTGTTAAATTATCTATGTTGCTATTATTTTGGAAATGAAGAGACTATATTCTTATGATATTGGTTAAAATACAATTTGCTAGACACTTCTACTTAGATGTATGGTTATTGTTGATACTAACATCTATTTTTTTATATTAGCGGTTCAGAAAAAAAACATCTATTTTTAAATTTTATTTTTGTGCCATGATATACCTGTCATTCTATTGCCATAATGGACAGGTGCGGCAACGCGCGCCATCGATGATCTAGTTATAGCTTTATGTTAGTGTGGTTCTCAGCTGATCCTGTATTTTTTCTTGTTTACCTCGTGTTAAGGGTGGTGGAGAGAGCCTGTGTGAGGTCTAGGGTTTATATTCCACCATCGACATGGATTTGAGCTACAAGGAGGGATTACAAGAGGATCGCTCACGCAGGAGCACACACCACACACGCCACACTAGCCGTTATCCGTTCACCGCCTTCGTCCGCCTTGAAGCCGGGTATATGTAGCGAAGCGTTCTAGGCCCATTCAGGCCCAGCTAGCCAAGCCGGCAGGCAAGGCTACCTCCTGGGCCTGGTCATCTCTTCCGCTGGCTTCTGCCCCACTTTAGGATTGTTAGGAAATATGCAACTTGTATTTCCATGAGGCCATAGACCAATATATATACATGTACAGGTGTGGAACATATGCAGGAAACCCCTTATACAACGAGATAAATACAAAGGGGTACATGACTTATATTATAACTCTAACACCCCCCCCCCTCAAACTCATGGTGGATGAACAACACTGAGTTTGGAGAGAGAAAAGCCATGTTGTGCTCTAGTCTGGGCCTTCCTCAGGAAATCCGCCAACTGTAACTCGGAAGGCACATACTGAAGAGTAATAACCTGATCTTGCACACCAGCGCGCACATAGAAAGCATCAACACCAATATGCTTGGTGAGCTCATGCTTCACAGGATCACGCGCAATGCTAATAGCACCTGTACTGTCAGATAAGAGCGGAGTCGGTGTAGTGACAGAAACACCAAAATCCTGAAGTAACCACCGTAACCAAGTCACCTCTGCCGTCAAAAGAGCCATTGCTCGCAACTCAGCCTCGGCACTCGAACGGGAAACTGCAATCTGTTTCTTTGTCTTCCAGGCAATGAGAGAACCACCAAGAAAAACACAGTAAGCAGAAAGTGAACGGCGATCTGAAGGATCACTAGCCCACGTAGCATCCGAATAAGCCTGAAGTTGTAAAGAACTGGAGCGAGGAAAGAATAGACGGTGAGAGATTGTGACCCGAAGATATCGGAGAACACGAACGAGATGACTATAGTGGACCGATGTGGGAGCGGAGACAAACTGACTCAGAATATGAACCGGATAAGAGATATCCGGACGAGTGACAGCTAGATAGACAAGACTGCCAACAAGATGACGATAACGCGTCGGGTCAGGGAGGGGATCACCATCAGTAGCACGGAGGTGAATATTGAGCTCCATAGGAGTCTCAACAATGCGTTCGTCAGTAAGAGCAGCACGAGCAAGAAGATCCTGGATATACTTTTCCTGGGATATAAAAAAGCCATCAGAGGTAGAAGAGACTTCGATCCCAAGAAAGTAGCGAAGAGGTCCAAGATCAGACATAAGAAACTGCTCACTAAGACGGGCCTTTACAAAGGCAATATACTCGGGGTCATCCCCAGTGATGACCATGTCATCAACATAGAGAAGAAGAAGAGTCCGACCACGAGGAGAAAGATGAATAAACAATGCTGGATCATGAGCACTTGCTGAAAAACCAGCAGCAGTGACCACAGAGGCAAAACGCTCAAACCAGGCACGGGGGGCTTGCTTAAGGCCATAGAGAGAGCGACGAAGACGACATACCATGCCATCAGGAACAGAATACCCAGGTGGTGGCTGCATGTACACCTCCTCACGCAGCTCACCGTTAAGAAAGCATTCTTAACATCAAGCTGAGATATAGACCAGTGGCGTGCAGAGGCAACAGCAAGAAGTGTACGAACAGTGGTCATATGGGCCACAGGAGCAAAAGTCTCATCATAATCACGACCATGCTCCTGCTGCAAACCACGAGCCACAAGACGAGCTTTGTGACGCTCAAGAGAACCATCGGAGCGAGCCTTAACCTTGTAGACCCACTTACAAGTGATGGGACGGACTCCGGGAGGAAGAGAAACAAGATCCCAGGTACCAGTGCGTTCAAGAGCAGCAATCTCCTCGGCCATCGCAAACTGCCATTCAGGATGAACAACAGCCTGACGATAAGAAGTCGGCTCAAGAACAGCAGCACCAGCAGTGGGAAATCCAAAGCGGTCAACAGGCGGACGAGGACGAGAACACAAGCCATAAGTAGGCTGAGAGGAAGATGACGACACATCCACGGAGGCATCCACAGGACGTGAACGACGAGTGTAATACTGAGGAAAAGATGGAACAATAGAAGGAGGAATCGCCAAGGTAGAATCGAGGGGTGGCGACGAAGAAGTCTCCGGAGATGAAGGTGTAGAATCCGGTGACATGCTAGACGAGGAGACCGTGGAAGATGGTGGCAGCAAATCGACTAGAGGTGGAGAAGCAGAGGGAGCGGAACGAATAGGCACAGGCTCGACGGGGGTGATAGGTGAGTCAGGAAAAGTGAGGAAAGAGATATCCTCCACGGAAAAGGTCGAGGAAGATGGGTGTGGGTAGAAGGGACGAGACTCATCAAAAGTCACGTCTCGAGAGATACGCATCCGACGACCGATAGGATCCCAACAACGATAGCCCTTATGCTCATCACTGTAGCCTAAGAAGACACACTCAATAGACTGAGCGGTCAGTTTGGTGCGTTCGCGAGGGGCAAGAAGAACATAGCAAACACAACCAAACAAGCGAAGCATCGAATAATCGGGAGAACGATCAAAAAGACGCTCGAAAGGAACACCACCCTGTAGAGCAGCGGAAGGCTGGAGATTGATAAGATAGGTGGAGGTGGAGACAGCCTCGGCCCAAAAATGAGGCGGGAGAGAGGCAGAAATCAGCAATGCACGAGCCGTCTCAAGAAGATGATGGTGCTTTCGCTCAGCCACACCATTCTGAGCATGAGCACCAGGACAAGAGAATTGAGAGAGAGTTCCTTCCTCAGCAAGAACACCACGCAACATCTTAGAGATATACTCGCCAGCAGAGTCAGCACGAAAAACACGAATGGGTGAAGAGAACTGAGTATGAACCATGGCAGCAAAACGCTTATAAATAGACAACACCTCACTACGAGAAGTCATGAAATAAAGCCATGTGTAACGAGAGAAGTCATCTATGAAAATAATATAGTATTTATGACCACCTTTCGAAGCGAAAGGAGCCGGACCCCATACATCAGAATGGACTAAATCGAAAGGACGCTTAGACACTGACTCACTATGTGAATATGGTAACTGAATCTGCTTGCCAAGACGACAACCCTGACACTCTAAAGAGACATCTCCTGAGACAGACCCCAGAAGACCTCGATGAACTAAAGACGACAACCGAGAACCACACAGATGACCAAGTCGATGATGCCACTGCTTAAAGGAACTAGTAACGGAGGCAACTGAAGTGGAGGAACTGGCGATAGTGGTGGCAGCAGAAGGAACATGAAGCCAGTCCAACTCCCAAAGACCCTGAGAATCACGGCGGCGAGGGCCAGCCCCAACCAGAGTGTGCGTGCGACGGTCCTGGACAGAACAAGAGTCAATGTCAAGGATGACGCGACAACCAAAATCAGTAAGTTGACCAGCAGAAAACAGATTCATGGTAAGTCGAGGAACATGAGCAACATCAGGAATAGAGTAAGAAGGAGTGGTAAGATTGCCTCTACTAACGACAGAAAGTGGAGTACCATCAGCAGTGAGTACATGAACAGGAGAATCCAGCGATCGAAGAGAGGACAAAGGGGAAGAATGAGAAGACATATGAAAAGAAGCTCCAGAGTCCAGAACCCATGGTGATGTACCTGACTGTGTAGAGGGTGGTTGCTCAGTGCGGGAAGCATCAGTCACAGAACCAGCAGTACCCGTCGAGGAAGAACCTGAAGCCGCGAGAAGACGCTTAAGTCTCAGAATATCCTGCTCAGTCAAAGCAATGGCGGAAGCTGTCGAGGTAGATGACGAAGTCCCTGAAGATGATGATCGCGCCTTGCGCAGGTCTTGCTTCTTCGTGTAGCACTAGGACTCAACATGACCATCATTATTGCAGTAGTCGCAATGTGGACGGGGGCGACCTGAGCCTCCAGAAGGAGTGGGCAAGAGTGGTGGAGCACTCGAGCGAGAAGGGGTTAGTGCAGCAGGTGGCATAGAAGGAGCCCGAGTAGCAAGCACAGAGGGAACCTCCAGCAAACCAGCACCACGTAAGCGAGTCTCCTCAGCACGAATCTCAAAAAGCGCCTCCATGAGAGAAATACGGCCACAAGCAAACAACTGAGCACGCCGGGGCTCAAACTCCTTACGGAGCCAAGACAGGAACTCGTAGACGCGATGAAACTCTGAATTGGCCTGGACAGCCTGGCAACAGGGGCAAGTACGACAACCAGCACTGCGGAGAGAATCAAGCTGGCGCCAGATAGCAGAACTCTGTGCATAGAAGTCATCAACAGTAGAGTCACCCTGCTGAAGAGCATGCTCCTGACGGACCACAGAAAGGTATAAGGCATCACCAGAGGGCTCATAGCGCTGACGAAGACGGGTCCACATCTCAAAGACAGTAGGAAGACCCAGAAACTCAGAAGCAAACTGAGGCAGAACACTAGCAGTGAGAACAGCTGCAGCACGAGCATCATCATCAAGCCACTGGGTGTAAACAGACAGAGCACCATGATAAGTCTGAAGAGCCTCCTCATAAGCCAAAACCCTCTCATCATAAGCATGATTAGCAGCCTCATCAGCAAGCTTAGCCGCATCCTTGGCGGCCTGATTAGCATCCGTAGGAAGAACCACTGGAGTCGGCAGAGTAGGGGCCACCGGAGAAACTAGACGTGGCGGACAGCGGACCTCGCCAGAAAGAACACCCCAGAGACGGATGCCACGCATGTGAATGCGCATAAAGCCAGTGAACTCGGTGTAGTTAGTACCATCGAAAATCAGCGGACAACGAGGAACAGCAACATAACCTGAGGATTGAGACATCGTCTTTCTTTTCTTTTCTTTTCTTTTTTTTTCTTCTTTTTTTACCAACGGAAGGCAGACGGGCAGGAGTCTCGATCTGCAGCAACGGCGGAAGGCTCGATCAGACCGTAGACGAGCCTCGGAAGCAGAATCCCGATCTGGCCGGGAGCGGAACGAGCCAGAACAGGCCGATCCAATCGGGAGATATGGCACGGGCTGCGATCCGAGTTGGAGCAGTAGTCGGGCAAGAAAACGAGCGGGCGGGCAGCGTCGATCCCGGCTGCTTCGCAACGAGAGCCGATCCAATTGGGAGATGGGGCCGCGGGCTTCGATCCAAGTTGGAGCAGTAGTCGGGCAAGAAGCGAGCGGGCCGGCAGCGTCGATCCCGGCTGATTCGCAACAAGGCGAGAGGAGACTGACTTCGCGTCGGCGGCTTCGATCTGGGAAAGAGTAGAGCGGCCGTGGGGGACCAGCAGCAGGAGCGGACGTGGGGAACCGACGGCGGAGAGAGAAGCAGCCGCGGCGTCACGGGAGGATCAATCACACGAGTTGCGGCGTGGGAAAAAATTGACCTGGCTCTAATACCATGTTAGGAAATATGCAACTTGTATTCCCATGAGGCCATAGGCCGATATATATACATGTACAGGTGTGGAACATATGCAGGAAACCCCTTATTCAACGAGACAAATACAAAGGGGTACATAACTTATATTATAACTCTAACAAGGATCGCTAACAATCCCACCCTCCTTAGAAACGGCTTGCCCCCAAGCCGGTGCCCGCGGAAACTTTTGCTGCAAAGTCACCTTGTCTTCCCAGGTAGCCATCTCGGCAGGAGCTGTATTCCATTTAACCGGTACTTGGACAAGAGACCCAGACCCTCGACAAACCACTTTTTGATCCAAAATCTGCTCAGGGACTTGGAATTGATCATCAGGAGTAGGTAACTGAGGCAATACCTGGTGTTTTGGGTGTAACACCTTGCGAAGAAGCGACACATGAAACACTGGGTGTACTTTACTGCTTCCTGGCAATTCAAGCCGATAAGCTACTGCCCCAATGCGTTCCAAAATTTCAAATGGTCCATAAAACTTGAACACCAGCTTATGGTTGGCCCGAGGAGCAACGGATGACTGCAAGTAAAGTTGAAGCTTCAGGAACACACGCTCACCCACTACAAATTCACGATCACTCCGATGTTTGTCCGCTTGTGTTTTCATACGCTGTTGTGCTCACAGCAAATGTTGTCATACTGACTCCAAAATGGTTTGACAGTGTGCAACCCACTGATGTAAATCTTCAAACTAAATTGCATCTTCCGCAGCCAACCCAAACTGCCGCGGTGCATGACCATAGATGATTTCGAATGGAGTTTTCCCAGTAGCGGAGTGCCAGTTAGTGTTATACCAAAACTCACATAGAGGAATCCATTTGGCCCACCGAGAGGGATGAGCACTGACGAAGCACCGAAGAAAGCATTCGACCTGCTGATTAACTCGTTTTGTCTGTCCGTCAGACTGTGGATGACGAGTTGTACTCATTCTGAGCAGAACACCACATTTTTGGAACAGCTCCTTCCAAAACTTGCTGGTAAACACTTGATCCCGATCAGAAACGATCGATAGAGGCATGCCATGTAACCTATAAATTGTATTCAGAAACGCTTCAGCCACAGTTTCTGCAGTAAACGGATGGTGCAGTGGAACAAAGTGACCATACTTTGACAGTTTATCGATAACCACCAGTAGACAATTGTAACGACCGGATGTTGGCAATCCCTCGAAAAAGTCCATTGTGACCATCTCCCAAGGTGTGTTTGGAACAGGCAGAGGCTGCAGTAAACCTGGGCAGGGCACTCGCTCGGGCTTCGCTTGCTGACACACTAAGCAGTGTTGTACATATTTTTTCACAAAACCCCTCATACCTTTCCAATGAAACAGCTAATGAATTCTTTTGTAAGTTACTGGAAATCCAGAGTGTCCCCCAATAGGACTGTCATGAAATGCAGCAACAATCTTGGTTTGCAGTTCAGGGCAGTGGCCCACCCAAACACATTTGCCTATCTTGAGGATCCCAGCCCAAAGAGAAAACTTGTCATCAGACTTGGGAGCAGCAGCTAACTTTTGCAACAATTCAGATGCAAACGGATCAGCTTGATAACTATGCCCAATCTCTTGTAACCATGCAGGTTGAACAGAGGTGACAATATGTAACTCAGGCAGTACATCAGAATCAACATGTGGCCTTCTAGACAGAGAGTCAGCTGCACTGTTTTCAGTGCCTTTCTTGTAAGCAATGGTATACTACAAACCCAGTAACTTTGTAAGTGCTTTCTGCTGCCATTTAGTGTGTAATCTTTGCTCAGTTAGACTGGCCAAGCTGTGTTGATTAGTCCGGATAATAAACTCAGAAACCTGAAGATATTGGCGCCACTGCTCAACTGCCAACAGGATAGCCAAATACTCTTTCTCATAAACTGAAAGTGTTTGGTTTCTAGGCCCCAGTGCTTTGCCGACATAAGCCAGAGGGTGACCATCCTGCATAAGCACAGCACCCACGCCAACAACACAAGCATCTATTTCCACAACAAAAGTCTTGGAGAAATCAGGAAGAGCCAAAACTGGAGCTCATATTAGATCCTGTTTTAACAAAACAAAAGCTTGTTACTCTACATCTGTCCAATGATATGGCACACCTTTCTTCAAAAGATTAGATAGTGGCTTGCTCAACATTCCATAATGCGAGATGAATTTTCTATAGTACCCAGCTAGCCCCCAAAATCCCCTGACTTCCTTAGCAGAAACTGGAACTGGCCATTCTTGAATAGTAGAGATCTTGGCAGGATCTGTAGCTACTCCTTCTCCACTAATAACATGCCCCAGATAACTGATTTTTTTCTGAGCAAAAGCACATTTGGAGAGTTTAACATACCACTTATGCTGCTCCAATAAGGACAACACTTGAGCTAGATGTTCCAAATGTTGGGCACAAGTTTTGCTGAATATGAGAATACCATCAAAGAAAACTACTGCACACTCTCTCAACACAGGTGACAGTGTGTCACACATTGCAAAGTTGAAAGTATTGGGCCCTCCAGTCAGACCCATAGAAACCACCAAGAATTCATAATGACCAGTGTGTGTCTGAAAAGCAGTTTTATATTCTTCTCCAGGGGCCAATCTTATCTGGTGATGCCCAGCCCTCAAATCCAACTTAGAGAACCAACAAAATCCTGCCAACTCATCCAAAAACTCATCAATGATTGGAATGGGAAATTTACTCTTAACTGTCAAGGTATTTAGATGTCTGTAGTCAATGACATGCCTCCAAGTTTTGTCCTTCTTTTGTACCAAAATCATAGGAGAAGAAAATGGACTGTTGCTGTGTCTGATAATACCAGAGGTCAGCATCTCCTGAACCTGCTTTTCCAGTTCATCCTTAAGCACAGTAACCAGCCTGTAGGGTCTGATAGAAAATGGTTGAGCCCCAGGAATTAAGGGAATGGTATGGTCATACTTTCTCCTTGGAGGTAATCCTTTTGGTACCTGAAAAACTGAACTGAATTTTGACAACACGTGTTGAATTTCTGCAGGTAACTCAGATGGAGCTGTCTCAGTGCCAATGAGCAGTGCAGATAACTCAATCAAAGCAAAAACCTGAGGAGCTGCATCCTGTCCAAACAGTGTCACCAGTTCACCATGCAGTTGAAAAGAAAGCCAATGTTCAACCCAGTCCACCTGCATAGGGCTATGACCTGCTAACCAATCCAGGCCCAGTATCCCATCATAAGAGCCAAGAGGAAAAACTTTAAAATCACTTACAAATTCATGTCCTGCACAATACCATTGCCCTTTTTGCAGTTGTTGACTAGAGGGCACCAGTGATCCATTAGCCACCTTAACCATGGATACAGTCATAGGAACAACACCTTGCAATTTACTGGCCACAGTACAATCCACAAATGAATGTGTACTGCCCGAATCCACCAAAAATATCATTGGCTGACCCTGTAATTGCACTTTCAGTTTCATAGTTGTAATTGTAGGTGCAGAATTTTCCCCTAAAGCAGCAGCAGACAGGAAAATTGCATTGGCCTCATGAACAACTTCCTCTTCAGACTCACTGACATCAAATGGCATACTCTGAACATAATCAAGCATCTCCTGCACAACATGTAGCTACACTTCATGCTTGCAACGATGATCGCAAGCCCATCGTTCTCCACCGATGAAACAAAGCCCTTTGGACTTGCGGTAAGCTCTAAGCGGAGCCCAACGGTCATCTTCAACTGTTGTTGATCGACTGGTGTCAGGTAGCTTCTTTTCATCAGTGATTCGAGCTACAGTTGGACGAATTGCTGTTGGAGCCATGGAACGCTTACTGCTGGCTGTACTGCTTCCTGTGAACATAGATTGATCACCCAGTTCTTCCGACAAAAGCGCCAGTGCATAAGCAGAGTCCAAATCGACTGGCTGCTGAATCCCAACCAACAGACGCACTGACGGTACCAGCCCTTCCATAAAACGAGTGACATAATGCACATCACTCGGGTTAGATTCATATGCGCAGTCAACTGATCATACAGTTCTGAGAAACGCTCAACATAATCCTCCACTGTACTCGTCTGTCGGATATGAAACATCTGACGGACGAGGTTCTGGTGCTTATTGCGTCCAAAATGAGACTGTAACAACCCACAAAATTCAGACCAATTAACATTAGGTGCACGACGTTGGACTGACTCTAACCAACGAGCTGTGGTTCCCTCAAATTGCGACGAAGCAAAGGAAATCCACTGGTGCTAAGGAGTATTCCAAAACCGAAAGTAATCCTCACAACGAGATTGCCACAGTTTTGGATTCGAACCATCAAATCACGGAAGTTCAATTCTAGGACCAAAATTCACCGCATCCGGGAGGAAGGCCCGAAAATTTTCAGCAGCAGGAATCAACTGGCGCGACTGAGCTGGATCTCTGTGCATACCTCGAACTGGTGGAGGAACGTAATGGGGGCCCGAACTCCTCTGCTCCAGATCAGCTCGGACTCCGTCGGATCCATGCGAACCACCGCTCGCTGGCGCTGGCGGATGTACTTGACCAGGCTCCCTTGACGAAACGGGCGTCGATGTCGTCGGGGTGGATCCTCGATCGACACCAATTTCGCCGCGCAACTCGTCGAGGTCGACGCCGATGGCGAGCTTCATGTCGTCGATACGACCAGACAGCCGATCCAGTTTACTGTCCAGCTTGGTGAAGGCGGTGACCACCTCCTTGCTGCGCTCCGTCGAGGCCTTGGCGAGGGCGGCATCGAAATCTGCATGCAGGAACTCGTAGATCGCGCGGGTCTCCGGGGAAATTTTCTCCATGGCCTTTGCCCGACGGCGTGCGGCGAGACGGGTGTGGCGAGGAAGGGTGGGCGGCTCCAGGATTGAACGGCTTTGATACCAGATTGTGAGGTCTAGGGTTTATATTCCACCATCGCCATGGATTCAAGCTACAAGGAGGGATTACAAGAGGATCACTCACGCAGGAGCACACATCACACGCCACACTAGCCGTTATTCGTTCGCCTCCTTCATCCGCCTTGAAGCCGGGTATATGTAGCGAAGCGTTCTAGGCCTATTCAGGCCCAGCTAGCCGAGCCGGTAGGCGAGGCTGCCTCCTGGGCCTGGTCATCTCTTCCGCTGGCTTCTGGCCCACTTCGGGATCGCTGACAGCCTGAACCAGCTAACCCAGCAGTGCGTCACCTACCTGAACAAAATCGCCCAGCAACACATCGGTAAGCGAGCAGTGATCACCCCATCCTTGCAATTTCATCTCCCGAATATATTCATGTGTGGTTAGCAAACCAGATTCAGCAATGTCTGTTAGTGTTGTCACATCGCGCTCTAACTGAGCCCTGAGCTCTTTGACGACAGGGGAGCGGGTGATCGTGGTCTCTCACGGCGCGGCGATAGTGGAGCTCTGCCGGCACACCGATCCCCCCGGCAGCTCGGTTCACCGGAACTTCCCCAACACCTCGCTCAACGTCTTCCATGTCTCGGGTGTCACCAGGCAGTGGGCCCTAGCGAGGTTCGGCGACGTCGGCCACCTCGATGGAAAGGGCGCTCTCGAGGATGCCTTCGACGGCAACGGGGTGTCTGCCTAAAGAAACATGCATTTTTTTCAAAAGGAGGAAGACCCCGGCCTCTACATCTGAATGATGCATGCAGTCACTTTATTAATTAATCATACAAGACTTTACAAAGAAATATAACAGTAAGTCTGAATCCACCGTATAGGCAACATCTATCGCTACTCCTATATTCAATTAATGAAGGGATGCTGATAGTCCGGGCTTAATACCACAGACCTCGCAGTCAAGCTTAACATCTAAGACCTGAGGCCCCAACCAAGCCATTTGTTGGGTATGGGGCACACACCGGTCCGGCGCGCTCTCAGAGGTCGCCGCCGCCAACTGCCACCACTCCAACTTCAGAGCTGTACCGACACATCATCCTTGCCCGGTCTAGCTGTGGTCGATGCCACCACGGCGCCCAACGCCACCACCTCCCTGCGAACGAACTGCTGAGCACGTCGCGGTCATCGCCGGTACACCTCGGCATCATGCCGCCAAGTACCACCAGCTGACACAGCTTGAAGTATCTGAAAGATCTGTCGTGCGTAGCACCTGCCGACCAGGCATGACAAAGCGTAGCACCTGTCGGCCAGGCATGACTTGACATCTCCACCGAAGCTCCGTGCAAGACGAAGCCGCTTCACCTCCTACCTTTGACTTCCAGCACTGCTCCACAAACGATGCTCCCAAGAGAGGAACGATGCCGCAGTGCCGCCATCATCCGATCAGGAAAAACATATCCTAGGGTTTTCCCCGGATCAGCACGGGTGGGTCGACAGTAGTTACACGATGATGCCTTCATCAAGGTAACAACGCAGAACGCCGCCATCGCCTGTCGTCGGCTCGGTTTTCACCGGCAACTCTTTCTCCCCAACTCGCAGCCGGGACTAGATGTCGGATCTCGAGATCTGACCACCCCGCCTCTGGCCGGCCACCTTCCACGAAGAAGAAGATCACCACCACCGGCTGCACCATCCAGATTAGATCAGACCGGAGGTGCCGCCAAGCAGTCCACCAGGCCCTCGACGTCGCTGCCGATCCAAAGCCAGATGATGCGCCGCCTCAACATAAACCGCCCGCCGCGAGGCAGGAGTGGCCTTCGCCGCCATCGCCGCAGCCATCGGCGCCACTTCGCTAGATCGATCACGCCTCCACGCGCATAGGGGGCCCGCACCGCCCCTGAGACACAGGAGCGAGGAGAACCCCCGCCACCGCTGTCGGCCACCGGGCGCAGACCAGTGGTGTCCTCCGGTGGTGGTGGGAGGAAGGGAGGGATGAGAGTCGGCCCCGGCGGCGTCTAGGGTTGGAGAACCACCCGTGTCGCCCGAAAGGGGGACGACGCGGGGGTCAGGAGCCTTTCACCATTGGCCTTCTCCGACCTTCCCCTGTGCTGTTGCAAGAACGAAAGAGCCTTAAACATGGCAGTAGCATTCTTTTTTGTTCCTTTTATCGACATATTCGGTGATTCAAACCTGCAAATGTTTACTCATGAAATCGAAGCACTATACTGCCGCTGCAAAAGAGAAACAAAATTTTACCCATTGATTTTCTAGCCGCGTTCTTCTTTTCTTCTTCCTTGTAGTACACGAATGATCGTATCACTCCGACCTTGCCGCAGAAATATTTTCAGTTGGCTGGTCTTTTGCAAGGATCGGCCGGGACCCAAGCCGTTGGATCGGATAATCGAGTGGTCAATGTTGCGGCTCTCCTTGCAACATGGCCAATGTTGCGCTTGGGAGACTGCAACATGGGACATTGCAAATAATGTTTGCAACATGACACATGTTACGCTTGTGAATAAAAGATATATTGCAACTTAATCCATGTTGTGCTTGGAGATTTGCAACATGACCCATGTTACATTGATGGTGACCGCCTTGTAGCTTGTCTACAACACCAAGCTTTAGCCTCACGTCGTTGGTGTTCCTGAATTGGCCGCGCACGTCATCTCTCTTCTTCCTCCATCATGTCGCTATCCGGCTTGTGTGGTTTCTCCTGGCTCCAAACATCGGTCAGAGGCATGATATGTTCCAATATTCATATTGGGCCGCAATATGCTAGGTGGTCTTCCTGCAGCTGAGCATATTGAATTCATGCTCCAGCCAGTTACTCCAAAAGTCGAAGCTGATGAAGAGAGACATGCAATATATTTCAACACTCTTTCTAATGTCTAGGCTTATTTAGTCCCTAGACGGTGGATCAATGTAGACCATGGAATCATTTAATACTACTTTGGCAAGGTCTTGAACTCAAGACCTCTTGGTTCTAATATCATATTCGTGCTCCAACTAGTTACTCCAAAATTCCAAACTGATGAAGAGAGGCCGACAATATATTTCAACAGAGCACTTGCCACCTTTAAGATGGAGAGAGCCCATACAATGCCTTCGGTTCTGCAACCTCCTATCATGCAACAACCAAGGGGCATTTGCCTGATTGGACTGATCATATGAATGACCATTTGAAGGACATACCATTTGGTGAATTGGCGCATAGTTTGTTTGCCTAAGGATTGTGGTGGCCTTGGGGTGCTTGACCTCTAGACCTTGAATCATATTTTGCTTTTCAAGTGGCTCTGGAAACTTGATAATACTAAAGGTGTGTAACAAAAATTGTTCATAGATAAGTATCTTCATTCTCAAACCTTGTCAAGCATGGGACCTGGGTCTAGTGGCTATCATTCTGGCGGGGTCTAATGAAATTCAATAATGTGTATTTTCCAATAGTTTGTTGCGAGGTTTCTAGGCAAAAAAATTTGGGAGGGTGTTTAGATTGGCGATTCCTCTTTGGCTAACAAGCTCCCCATGTTTGTGAAAGTGCTAGTGATCGACTAGAGGGGGGTGAATAGGCGATTTTTATGGAAGTCTTCAAAACATGGAAGTTTCGAAGACAAACGATAGAAATAAACCTATTACCATACGGCGGAAGGTAGACTACACTAGCCAAACCATAGTCAAGTATTCAATGAAGTGAAAGCATAATGACTAATAGCAGCTAGGCAGTAAAGATCAGGTAGGAAGATATTGTGAAGCCAATCAGAACAAGTAGTCACTCAGTGAAGACAAAAGATAATGCAATCATACAATGACTTCACAAGAACCAACAGTAAGCAAAGGGAAGGGAAGGATGAAACCAGTGACTCGTTGAAGACAATGATTTGTTGGACCAGTTCCAATTGCTGTGACAACTGTACGTCTGGTTAGGGAGGCTGAGATTCAACTCAGAAGACCTCGTCTTCACCTTATTCCCCTTGAGCTAAGGACACCCAGTCCTCGCCCAATCACTCTGGTAAGTCTTCAAGGTAGACTTCCAAACTTTCACAGACTTCGTTCACCGGCGATCCACAATGACTCTTGGATGCTCAGAACGCGACGCCTAACCGGCTGGAGGATTGACAGTCCTCAAGTGTAATAAGTCTTCAGATCACACAGACAGGAAGACTTAAGTGATGCCTAACACTCTTTGCCTCTAGGTGTTTAGGGCTTTATCCTCGCAAGGAATTCTCTCTCAAAGGCTTCGAGGTGGGTTGCTCTCAAACGACAAAAGCCGTACTCTAACTCTGAGCAGCCAACCGTTTATGGTTGTAGGGGGTGGGCTATTTATAGCCACTAGGCAACCCGACCTGATTTGTCCGAAATGACCCTGGGTCACTAAGGAACTGACACGTGTTCCAGCGGTCAGATTTCAAACACACACAGCAACTTTACTTGGGCTACAAGCAAGCTGACTTATCCAACTCTGGACAAGATTTGCTCTCATAGTCTTCACTCGAAGACATAGTGTAAGTGCATCTAGTGCCACCCCTAGTTGGTTTTGGAGTATTGACGACAAACCTAGTTGAGGGACTAATGTGTTTGTGAGAATTGCAGGATAACACAGGTAGAAGTCCGTCATTGATTCAGTTTTCCTACCAGAGATGACCCCTAAAAATGTATGAAGACATTGATGTCAAAGGTGGTATATGAAGATATTCACATTGAAGACTATGACAAGAGAAGACATCGCATGAAGCCTATGGAGCTCGAAGACTTAGGTCTTTCTTAGTTCTTTTTCTTCTTTGTTGAGTCATAGGAACCACCGTACTGTTAAGTGGGGTCCAAGAGAACCAGTCAGAATGACTGAAGTGATGCTTAACCAAAACCTATGTCTTCGAGTGAAGACTATGAGAGCGAATCTTGTCCAGAGTCGGACAAGTCAGCTTTGCTTGTAGCCCAAGTAAAGTTGCCGTGTGTGTTTGAAATCTGACCGTTGGAACATGTGTTAGTTCCTTAGTGACCTAGGGTCATTTTGGACAAATCAGGTCAGGTTGCCCAGTGGCTATAAATAGCCCACCCCCTACAACCATAAACGGTTGGCTGCTTAGAGTTAGAGTACGGCTTTTGTCGTTTGAGAGCAACCCACCTCGAAGCCTTTGAGAGAGAATTCCTTGCGAGGATAAAGCCCTAACCACCCAGAGCCAAAGAGTGTTAGGCATCACTTAAGTCTTCTTGTCTGTGTGATCTGAAGACTTATTACACTTGAGGACTGTGAATCCTCCAGCCGGTTAGGTGTCGCGTTCTGAGCATCCAAGAGACATTGTGGATCGCCGGTGAACGAAGGCTGTGAAGGTTTGGGAGTCTACCTTGAAGACTTACCAGAGTGATTGGGCGAGGTCTGTGTGACCTTAGCTCAAGGGGAATACGGTGAGGACTGGGTGTCCTGAGCTACGTGTTCAGGACTGGGTGTCCGGGACTGTGTGTCCTCAGGTTTAAATACCTAGCCGCCCTAACCAGACGTACAGTTGTCACAGCAACTGGAACTAGTCCAACAAATCATTGTCTTCAACGAGTCACGGGTTTCATCCTTCCCTTCCCTTCACTTACTGTTGGTCCTGGTAAAGTCATTGTATGATTGCACTATCTTTTGTCTTCACTGAGTGACTGCGTGTTCTGTTTGGCTTCATAATATCTTCCTACCCGATCCTTACTACATTGCTGCTATTAGTCATTGTGCTTTCACTTCATTGAATACTTGACTATGGTTTGCCTAGTGTAGTCTACCTTCCGCTGCATGGTAATAGGTTTATTTCTATCGTTTGTCTTCGAAACTTCCACATTTTGAAGACTTTCATAAAAATCGCCTATTCACCCCCCCTCTAGTCGATATAACGCACTTTCAATTGGTATCAGAGCAAGGTACTCCCTTGTTCTGTGTGATTTGGTTTAACCACCTGGAGTTTTAGCTATGTCGACTGCAGGGATAATTAAAGTCTCCGCTGCGTGCCCTGTCTTCGATGGAACTGAATATCCCTACTAGAAGAATAAGATGCGCATGCATCTTGAAGCCATTGACGTCGACCTATGGTATGTCGTCAAGAATGGCGTTCCGAAGGCTGGAGAAGGTGTCACTGCTGTTGATGTCAAGAAGTTCATTCAACTGAACTCTACTGCCAAGAATATCATCTGTGGTCATCTGACCAAAGGACAATATGGCCGTGTGAGTGCTTTGGAAACATCTAAGCTAGTCTAGGACTGGCTCTCCAAGGTCAATGAAGGCGTCTCAACCTAGAGAGATCAGAGAATCAGTGTCCTTCGCAACCTCTTCAACCGCTTCAAGAGAAATGACAATGAGAATGTCCAGCTCACGTTTGATCGACTCACTGACATCACAAATGAGCTTCAAGCCCTTGGCGCTACTGAGATCACCAAGCATGAAGTCGTCAAGACACTACTGAGATCACTTGACAGTTCGTTTAACACCCTAGCCCTGATGATTCAAGAACGTCCTGATTTCAAGACACTCGATCCGTCTGACATACTTGAGAGGCTCAACACACATGAGTTTCAGCTTTCTGAGAAAAGAGATATCTACGGTCCAAACTATGGGCGAACTCGTGCCTTGAAGGCAAAAGCTGTCTCCTCATCTGAAGAAGAATCTGACTGGGTGTTCAGGACTGGGTGTCCGGGACTGTGTGTCCTTAGGTTTAAATACCTGGCCGCCCTAACCAGACGTACAGTTGTCACAGCAACTGGAACTGGTCCAACAAATCATTGTCTTCAACGAGTCACTGGTTTCATCCTTCCCTTCCCTTCACTTACTATTGGTCCTGGTGAAGTCATTGTATGATTGCACTATCTTTTGTCTTCACTGAGTGACTGCGTGTTCTGTTTGGCTTCATAATATCTTCCTACCTGATCCTTACTACATTGCTGCTATTAGTCATTGTGCTTTCACTTCATTGAATACTTGACTATGGTTTGCCTAGTGTAGTCTACCTTCCGCTGCATGGTAATAGGTTTATTTCTATTGTTTGTCTTCGAAACTTCCACGTTTTGAATACTTTCATAAAAATCACCTATTCACCCCCCTCTAGTCGATATAACGCACTTTCACATAGGATTTTGGTTAAGCATCACTTTAGTCATTCTGACCGGTTCTCTTGGACCCCACTTAATAGTACGATGGTTCCTATTACTCAACAAAGAAAAACACAGAACGACGAAACTGCTAAGTCTTCGCGCTCCATAGTCTTCACGTGTTGTCTTCTCTTGTCATAGTCTTCAATGTGAATGTCTTCACATACCACCTCTGACTTCAATGTCTTCATACATTTTTAGGGGTCATCTCTGGTAGGAAAACCGAATCAATGAGGGACTTCTACCTGTGTTATCCTTTCTCACAAACACATTAGTCCCTCAACTAGGTTTGTCGTCAATACTCCAAAACCAACTAGGGGTGGCACTAGATGCACTTACAATCTCCCCCTTTTTGGTGATTGATGACAAACTAGTTGAAGTTTTCAACGGGGAATAAAGTATGTGAAATTGTAAAGGATAGGTTATTGTCTTCATAAGTGGCAAAGGCTCCCCCTGAAGATGTGCATATAAGTAATTTGCTTTTGGTATGCAAATGCACATGGCAGGTTGTACTTGTGGAGATCCTCTTCAACTTATGATGACAATTCATCATGCATGAAAAGTATGTGAAGATAATGACATGCATAATGAAAAATGGACGTCTGCAAAATGATCTAAGTGCGGAATTTATCGTCGCACATGCGGAATTTATCATCGCATCACAGTAAAGCAAATAAGTAGCAGACGACCATCGAGTTTGAGTGTTACAACTCAAAGAACCAAATGTATCAAAACGCAAGAGTTGTAAACACTAGGCAAAATATAAAACTACCGCCCATATGAACCCGCTTGAAGACTATCAAACTCATCTGCTTCTCCCCCTTTTTTCAGTAAGGACCAAAAAGGTTTGAAGACATAGAGCACCTACTCGTTCCCATGAGGAGTAGGTGAAGCAGCAGGGTCGTCGGTGTTGTTAGGCGGTGCAGACGAACTTGGGGCAGTGTCGATGCATGCAGAAGTAGGGGGCGGTGAAGTAGCATCGTCTTCATCATCGATCACTCTGGCATTCACGGTTGCAGCAGAGGAGGAGAACTCAGAGTCTTCAAGAGACGGAGTTCGTCGCAGCACAGTCCTTCTTGAAGGTGTTGAGTCAAACTTGAAGCGTTCAGAGAAGCCGTCCTCTTGAAGATCATCTTCAAAACACATAAGCGTCAGCCCTTTCCATGTATGCCGACAAGTTTCATGGGAAACAAAGGCATTCTTGGTGGCAAGATTGCGAATCCTGTTTACGTCCACCATGAGGCTTTGCATTTGGCGCTTCAGCCAGTCATGATGCTTATCCTATTTCTGATGAAGGGCAACCAGAAGCTCTCGATCATTGAGAACACGGGATCGCTTCTTGGGCCGTTGGGCAATGGTGCTGTCAGTGGCTTCAGTGAGGGCACGGTGAGGTGCACGTGTAGTGCCAGCCAGAGGATAAACATGAGAGACTGGTTGAACTCCTTCAATGTTTTGAGAGGAGCTTTGATTCTCAGCATTCTGAAGACTAAGAGGCTCCTTGGCAGGCTCTAGATAGATGGCTTCAACTGACATATCGACGTCAGGCAGAAAGATCCGATGATTGCGAGCAGAGGGCTGATAGGTGACAGCTGAGTGTAGTTTGATCAGCCGCATTATCCATGGAGCGTAAAACTTCAAGCCAAAAATGTCAGATCCTGATGCAGCAAGCTGGCGAATAAAGAAGTCTTGTGCATTGAAGCTTTTGCCATGAAGAATATGAAAGACCAATGTCTTCATTGCGCCTTCGAGCTTGGCATGGGGAGAATGTCCTTTGATGGGCCAGAGAGTTCACCTTATGATGTGATAGATGGTACGTGGCAGATACTCAAGGTCTTCAACATAGAACTCCTTAGGATATTCAGCATCTGGAGGCAAAGACTTCATCATGCTAAGCATCTGACTCATATTGGGCTCAGGCTTGTGGAAGATGCTTTCCATAGCAGCACTATGAAGCTGACAACCAGGTTCATACAGATCTCCTGGAGTGGGCAAGCCAGTAAGCTCAATGATATCAAAGGCTTTGGCTTCATGATGAACATTGCCTGTCATCCACTCAAGGACCCAAGTCTTCGGATCCCTGGTATAGCCACAGATATGAAAAGTGGCATAGAATTGGAGCAACAATTCTTCATTTCAGTGCTCCTTATCAGTGACGAACTGCAGCAAGCCTGACTCTCTGAAGCAATCCAGAGCTTCTTCCAAACAGGGCAGACCAGTTATGGCTTCAGTGTGAAGACGCATATGTGGGAAAATGCGACCTTGATTGTACAGAATGCATGAGTAATAACTTCACTGCTGATAGCTCCAGAACCGACCAGAAGATATTCTTGCCTTTGAGTAGGGGTTCTTGGCGCTATTGAAGAAGGTGTTGTGTGCCTTGAAGCCATTGATATTGAATGATCCGAGTGCAGATGCAGTGCCTAGAAACCTGGGCAACCTCGGTATTGGCTTCTGAACCTGAGGCCTGTGCTCAACGTGATAGTCAAATTGAGGACCAGCAGCAGGTGGAGGAGTCAGGAAAGGCCATTTGACAGTGACAAGTTGGCCATAGTTGAATGCTTGCTTGATAGTGTGTGGCCGAGGTGGCGGAACAGGAGCAGTGGCATTAACAGAGGTGTTAGGCTGCACAGCAGAGGCTTCAGGAGCAGTTGCATCATTGGCTTCATTGACTTCTGGCACATTGGTTGGTGCAGGCTCCACATTTGCTTCAGCCATGACTACGTCATTGGCTTCATTTGTGTTGGTGGTGGCAGCATCAAGATTCTCAACCTCCACTTGATGAGCTGAAGGGTCGGGCACAGACACGTTCTCCTCGAGAACAGCTTCTTCAATAATGGGGGGGAGTAGGGACACATTCTTCTTCTTGTCTGTCGTCGGCTGATGCAGCCGGAATGTCTTCAGCAGCTTTAGCCTCAGACTCGGAGACATTCATAGTAGGAGTGGCATCTGGAAACACTTGACGTGCAACAGATTGGTGGGGCACTTCTCCTTCTGGAACGCTCGAAAGAGGGACTTGAGGCCTTGGTCCTTTGCGAAGCCTGCGTAGCGCTGGAGACGCCTGTGGAGATGGAGTTGGCTGGGCCTCAAAGTCATCTTCTTCTTGCACTGATGGGGTTGCTTGCGGTTGGGGAGAGCATGGAGTGTCTTGTCTCTGTGCGTGATCAGCCCACGATGCATCCTGAGCAGTTGGCGTCAGAGGACGGCCAATGCTGATGAGTTTGTTGTGCGTGAGCACAGGTGATGATACCAGTTGGTGCTTGATCTGAGGAAGGAATTCATCATCTTCAACATTGTCATGGTGACCAATGTCTTCAGCAGCGGTGGGATCAACTGCTGGAATGTCTTCAGCATCATGAGCCTCTGTGGAAGCAGGCTCATGAACAACCAGTTGGCGCTCATGGTGTTCAGATGCAGGGAGAACCATTGAGATGGGTTCAACAACTAAGGGCTTTGTGGGAGCAGCCCGATCCTTTTTGGTCTTGCGCTTCTTCATAGAGGGAGCGACATTAGAAGCTTCAGGATTTTTCCTTTTTCTGGCTTCAGCCTTGGCAGTCCTCGTCTTCTTCAGTTCTGAAGCGGTTGACCTGACCTTGGGCTTCGAGCCAGTCATGCTGCTTGGGAAGACTATGCGAGGTTCTTCCTGCCTTGAAGGTGCAGATTGGTCAGTTGAGGGCTTCTTATTCTTTGCAGCCATTCTTGGGTCGATGCCAGGACGACCAAGAGCCTTGCGCTTCTCAGCCTCATTGTAGGCTTGCACACACTTGTCAGCCAGGCTCTTCATGTGTTCACGAGAACCTTGAGCTTCTTCACGCTTTTTGAGAAAGGCTTCCTTGAGCTCGTGCAGCATAATCTTGAAGTTTTTCACATCTTGCACGCTAAGCTTAGCCATGTGCTTCTTGAACTGAGCTTTCTCATAGTCGATCTTTTGCTTCAGTTCAACGATGCGCTGAGCTAGAGATAGCTCAGAAGCAATGGCGCCAGTGAAGGAGACAGTGAGGCCAATTGGAAGTTGCAGATCTTCAAAGCTGAGGTTGGGCGTGTCAAACCACTCATCAATGAAGTTATGGAGGATTGCCACATCAAATAGAGGCAGATCATTGAATATCTCTGCTTCTTCCTTGCTCTTGGTCAGTTGCTCAAGAGCGTCATCTGCAAGATCTTCATCGCTGGAGAGATCAATGGCGTCATTGCGCAGAATAGCAGCAGCAGTCAGTGCCTGATCAGTACTCCTTCTCATCTCAGTCTTCTTGGAGATATGTGATAGATCTTCAGACTGCACACTGTCTTCAGGAGGTGCAGTAGCCAGTGGCTTCGCATGTAAGACCTTTGGTGCAGGAGCAGGCTTTGAAGCTTTAGGCTTCTTCAGTTTCTTTGGCTTCGGTGGTACAGGCGCTTCATCAGATTCAGCGTCATCTGCAGGCTCATCCACGGCTGTCCCTTGAACCATGATATGAGTGATGAGACCTTCCAGGTTGTAGAAGGCCCAACAAGATTGGGTTCAGCTTCGCGGGTGCCATCGGCACGGGGAGCAGAAGGACCAGGGTTGAAGTCTAGTCCCAATGTCTTCTTGTTTTGCTTAGCCAAGTTCTTGGCAAACTGGAAGTTGCGCTTGAACAGATTGTCATCACGACACCATAGCAATGACGATGGATCAGCATCTGCAGGTTGTGGTCCATGGACCATGCAGGGATAGAAGCCTTGTTCAATGGCTTCATCTCTGGACCTGGGTTGAAGATTTCTGTATAGGATGTCTCCCCATGGTCGCTTGATGGCATTCTTCTCTGCATATTCCTGGGTCACAAATCTGTACTTGAACCATTGCTCAGCCCAGTACCTTCGAATCCATTGGATTCGTGTCTTGCGCTGATTGTAATCCTCTTCTAGGTCTGTCTTGTACAACTCTGAGAGGTCATCAGGCAAATCTCTTGATGTTCCCCCTCAACTGTCAGGACCCCGATTCCAAGTCACATCGATCTAGCCGGTAACACTTCATATCACTTTGCGGCCTCACGCACGGTATTCCCACGGGTGTCGCCTTACCATGGCCCGGGACCGTTTGCGCCTTTTGGCTCACGTATATGATAGTGTCGCTAGCATCCATATGACAGGGAACCCGGGCCGACATGGCTAGTCGTGAACCCAAAGCGGCACTAACCTATGGGGACAGGCATACATGAATCACATCGAGCGTGTCGGTCAGCAGCGTGTGAATCCGGGCTGTAGCACTGGTCTAACAGGACTCCGGGAACCCGGGCTCTAGCAGGCTAGGCAGGACTCCGGATGTCACCGCGTGACATTTCCCCGAAGGGACAGACACAGGAACGAAGTGAAACACATGCCGGCCAGTCAAGTGTCCTGAGCAGTAGTGCTGGGCTAACAGGACTCCGGTGAACCGGGCTGCAGCAGACTACTATGGCTCATGGAAGCACTAGACTACATTTCCCCATAAGATAGACTACTAAGGATAAACAACTAGATTGTCGTACCCCACACATACCAAGCATTTCAATCATACACACAATATGCTTGATATGTGTAAATACAACATGGCATCACAACATAACCCTACAACTCAAGTATTTATCCATTAGGCTCCGAGGAGCGAGATATTACAAACATGGGTCTCATGACCCAACAATCATAGCATACAAGTCAAAGCACATGTGGAAGCTTAACATGTCTGAGTACAGACATCTACAAATGAAAAAGGATGAGAAGCCTGACTATCTACCAGATCCTGCCGAGGGCACAAGATCGTAGCTGAGGTATCAAGCTAAACGTCGAAGTCCACGCGGAACTACTAGCGAGACTGACGTCTCTCTGCAAAACATAAAATAGGCAAACGTGAGTACAAATGTACCCAGCAAGACTTACATCAGAACTAACTACATATGCATCGGTATCAACAAAGGGGTGGTGGAGTTTAACTACAGCAAGCCAACTTTGACTCGGTGGCTATCCTGAACTACGACTGCAAGCAACTCTTTTGAGGTGGCGCACATGAGTCCACATGTTCACCATTCAATACACCACTATGGATCCGCTCTCGTCTCCCTACGAGAAGGCCATCCATAGCACTCACACTTATCTTGCGAGTTTTAGAGTATCCACTTTCACTCGTCTATGAACTATTATAGGCAACCCAGAAGTCCATTACCGCGGACACGGCTATTCGAATAGATGATGTTAACCCTGCAGGGGTGTACTTCTTCACACACGCTCTCACCACTTACCCCGTTTACACGACATGTACTCGGCAACCTTCAAGCGGAAGCCCAATGAGGGTGTCGGCCACAGCCTACCTAAACACTCAAGTCTCTAGTCCAGGTTTATCGCCTATCCAGGTTCCATCCGCAGGGAGTCCGGCCGAGGTTTCCACATACGGCCCCGGACGATGTGTACAGGGTTCCGAGACACCAAACGGGCGCCCGGCATGCCCGGCCATGGTGTATCTACCGCATCATAGCCCACCCCTAGGGTCAGCGCTACGCACGGCCGCCAACACATATCCTATAAACACCAGAAACTAGTTGCAACTCCTGGACAGAGGACAAAGGTGATCAAGAAGCCGAGAGGGTCCATTGGTTTCGGGCCCAATGCGTGGTAGTAACTGTTTCATGGATCACAAACACAGAACTCATTTCCTAAGGACGGTTTCAATGAGACAACCCACCATGTACTCCTACATGGCCTCTCACCGCTACCTTTACCAAATCGTGTTCACACACTTAGCTCACACACAGTAGGACATGTTCATCACTGTTCCAATTCATCCCCGATGAATCAGACCTGACTCAACTCTAAGCAGTAGCAGGCATGACAACAAGCATGAATGAGTAGGCACATCAGGGCTCAAACAACTCCTACTCATGCTAGTGGGTTTCATCTATTTACTGTGGCAATGACAGGTCATGCAAAGGATAAAGGGGTTCAGCTACCGCAACAAGTAACAGATGAATCGTTGTTGTCCTAATGCAGTAAAAGAGAGCAGGAGCGAGAGAGTGGGATTGTATCGGAATGAACAAGGGGGTTTTGCTTGCCTGGCACTTCTGAAGATAACGTTGAGTCTTCATCAGTGTCAACGATCACAGCGTCGGAGCAGCGTCTACCGACAGGGGACAATCACCGACAAACAAGGAAGAACACAATCAATGCGATGCAACAATATGATGCATGATCATGACATGGCAATATGTTGTTGATTGAGCTAATGCAACTAGAAACAAGATAAATGGAGTTGGTTTGAACACTAGGTTCAAAATCAAATTCAAACTAGGAATTCAAATAGTGCATTATCATGTTTTGGACTAAACAGTGAGGTTAAGTTGTTCAAACATGCATGAAAATGCCATAATCAGATTCCTTGGATTTTTCTGATAATTTTACATATATAATTTATTGCATTTGGAGTTATAGATTATTTTCTATGATTTTTAGAAGTTTTAGCTATTTTCTGAAATAAATAAATCATTTCTGATTTATTTAAAATCCCAAAAAAGCTTTACTGCGTCAGCATTGCGCAAGGGTGATGTCAACGGGTCAACTGGTCGGCCAGGTCAAACCTGACCAGTGGGACCCACTGGTCAGTGACCCAGTCAACTAACCAAGTTAGTTAGCCCTAACTAACTGGGTTGGGCCCACTGGTCAGCGACTAACCTAACTAACCTAAATAGGATTAGCTCTAACTAACTTAGTTAGCCGGGCGGGGCCCGCATGTCAGTGGCTCATCTAATTAGCTAAGTTAATTAACACTAACTAAACCTAACACTAATTAAGCAGGCGCCTGGGCCCACACGTCAGGGGAGGTCAAACCCCTGGTCAACCGGGGCTAAACAACCGGCGTTTAGCCGCCGGCGATGACCAGACGCGGCGGAGGGCCGCGGGAACGGGCTCTAGGGCCCCGTTCACAGCGTGGTTGGGCTCGTTCAAGAGCCCAAACCAGCGCGCGTCGGATGGTGGCGCCAGCCGGGCCTGGGGCGGCCGGAGGCGACGGCGGGGAGCTCGGCCGTGGCGGCCGGAGCTCGGGCGTGCTCGGGTTCGGCGCTGGGATACACAACAGGGGCGTGGAGAGGGGCTACGGCCTCCTGGGAGTGTGGCAAACGCGGTGACGCGCTCGGTTTCGAGCCCGCGTGGCTGTGGCCACGACGACGGCGTCGCCGGCGGAGCCGAGTGCTCGGGCTCGGTGGAGATGGCGGCTAGGGGGCGCAACCGAGGCGTAGAGGAGGGGGGTTAGGGGCAGGGGCTTACGTTGAGTCTTCCGGTGCAGACGGCGGGGCCGGGGAGGTGTCGGAGCGAGCAGGGCGGCAAGGCGAATCTTGGGTGACCCGAGGAGGATGAAGGGGTCGGGGATGGTGCTTCGAGGCGTCCGGCGTCATGTGGCTCAGCGGAAAGGACCGGGGCGTCACGGCGGAGCTCGGGGACGCGTCGGAGAGGCTCGGAGGTGGCTCTGGCCGTGGGGGAGCTTGTCGGCGGCGATGGCTGTGTTCGGTCGCGCGCGTGAGAGAGAGACAGAGGAGGGGATGAGGGCGAGGGAGAGTGCGAGAGAGGTCGGGGGATGCGTGGCGTCGCGAGGGAGGGCCAGAGCGACGAGGAGGCAGGCAGGGAGGCAGGAGGTGGCCGGCGCGTGGCCGGCGCGTGGCGAGCATGCGCCCCTGCCTTCTGGTGCGAGGTAGGGGGTGACTGGCGCTGGCCAGTCAGCTGGGCCAGCACAGTGTCGGGCCAGCAGTGGCCCAGGTAAGCTCTCTCTCTTCTCTGTTTTCTAAATTGTTTCTGTTTTCTATTTTTCTGCAATTGTTTTGGGTTTAGTTTTAACACCAAACCATTTTATGAAATCCCGAAAATAATTATGTGGCTAGAACTAAAATATCCAAAACCACATAAAATGTTCCAGAATTATTGGACATATATTAATTATATAAAGAATATATATCCAATGCAAATAGTTATTGAATTAATTCAAAGGCCCAAAATAAATGTTTCTGAGATACCAAAAACATTGGTTTGAATTTTACCTCTTGCCAATATTTTCAGAGACTAAGAGGAACATTTTCTTGGACTTCTTTGAAGACATTTTAATGTTGATTATTTTTGAACTGGTTTCTGAGGGTTTCAACAAACCTCAATTCAACTTTCAGAATTTTTAGACATGATGCATGAGTGCAGATGCAACAATTTCACTCAGGTACTCTAGGGCTGTGACAACTCACGCCTACTAAACAAGAATCTCATCCCGAGATTCAAGCGTAGGGTAAGGTGAAGGGGGAAACACAAGCTAACAAAATCTTCATGATCCAGATGTCTTCTCGAGGATGTTGATTTATTGCATCATCTTGATCTCGACGTCTTGCTTTGAGAACTACATCCAACATGACAACGAGTAGAAAGGGAGAATTTAAGAAGAAACATCTTCTTGAGGTTCGAGCAACATATTAATGATCACAAGATCAACTCATGGAATGAGACATAGAAACATCTCTGGAGCTGAGAGGCAAAACATGCATCGGAGATGATGGAAGAGAAACATATGACAAAGGTTCAAATTGGTAGGCGATAATTCCATGCTGGAGTAGGATGGTGCATGGTTTTCAAGGTAGTGAGGAGATAATTGCCATGATACCATAACGAGACATCTTAAGGAAGGTGACTCGCAGAAATATTCCCTTAAGTGGCAAAAAGAATTACTTTTGAATCAGAGATCATTGAAACTCTTCATACTGGCTTAAGGAAATTTACAATTGATCGTTTGAGATAGCTCGAAGAGATGGCATACTTGGACTAGGATGGATGATGTGGACTACCTTGTTGAAGACAACGCAATGGATGATTTTTGCTTATCACCGGAAATGGATGGAACCCGTGGTAGGACCACTTTGAAGATGATCCTGATCAGTAATTACTGAGAAGGGTAGTCCGTAGTAGGAGGACACAATGGAGGTGCAAGCTGGGAACAAAATGCAAATGCTGGGAATGATTCTAGTAACTGGGGAGGAACCCAACAGTAGAGAGAGATTCCACTGTTTGAAAGGTTATGGCATAATCGAAGAAACTGAGAACGGATCCCAATTAATGCCGAAGATAAATCCTAGTGCTTGCACGTGCTCTCAAGAACTTGAGCATTTCCATATTCATCAAGGTTTTACCAATATCCGTGACAAGGATCCTGGCAACACAACATACTACCATGATGGATATTGGTGGAGGATGCGGATGCAAAGGAAGATAACACTTTCTCAGATTTCACCTTAGCGAGGCCAAGGGGATAAAATCTGGATAATCGACCGAGAGACATTTAGCACTCCGCTTCTAATGTTCCCCTTGATGTACTGGTTACCATGGTCATGCTTTAAAGCATCAACATAGCCATCAAGTAGTGGTCGGACTTCGGAATACAAAGGATCCATAAGGAACAACTTCTGGAGAAAATCCTACGAAATCCTTATAGAGAGGTGGCCAACTTCTTCAATCAAGATACTACAATAATAGATCTTCCGACTGGGTGTGTTGGCCACAACATCCACTTTACCGGTTATTGAGAGACCGATATTATAGTTCTTGGAAAATGCTCCAACCATCATATCTGCCTGAGATTCAGATCTGGTTGGTGTTAGGATATTCCAGACTCATCGAGTCTAGAAAGGAAAATGAAGGTTTGCAACACAATTTGACGAGATGACGTTGCGAGATTCTCGGGGAATGAACTGCGATAGCAGGCTCCAAAACATGATCTGGTTCTGCTACAAACCTGTGAACACACTGTTCCAGACAAGCATGACCACATGGTAGTCTTATAATAAAACACTACCGAGTTCAGGTGGGGAACCATCATCAAGGATAACAAAGTCCTTGCATAAGTCATCATTAGCTCTTAAGAAGGAACTTCTTCTCCTTGAACAAATCAATCAGTGGCTTGGTGTGCTAGGAACACATACAGAATGGAGGCGGCCAACCTATCATACCATAGAGTACTTCGCACATAGGCATGACTAACTTGGGATGATTCCAGAGGGAGCAAAAACAAGCTTTCTCGAATTTATAGCGGCAACTTGCACCAAATGCACATGAATCAGAGAAAGTCGCTTCTTTCATCCAAACATATGCTTCATGAACGAAACACGAAGAAATGCTTACACAAGTTTCCAACACTAGGTTGATGTTCAACATGAGTCATGGGGGAAGACAGAATGTTGCTAATGGGCTCAACAGCAACTCATCTGAATTTCCATATCACTGGACTTCCACCATCATGTGAACACGGTGATAGTATTGGTCAGACTAGAAGATGTAATGATGTATGCTCGAGGGATCAACCACGAGTAAGACAACATTACGAACATCATTGGTTCTGATTTGACTTGACGATAGCCCATACTCAAGTCAAGGTTTTGACAAGGCAATAGATCCAACAACTGATCACGAGGACCAATTGATGGAGATATCATCTTTCTTCAACACGCACACACACAAAAAGATATCCCTTAACATGAACTAAGTCGGACAAGCTTTATCTTCCAACTCTCCAAGTTGTTGTTTAGCTCAACCAACTAGCTCAGGGATATCCAACACAGATTCTTGGAGAAGGGGTGATTTATAAGAAAACCCATTTAATCACGAACTCAACATACCGGTCAGGTGACAACCAGGTAATACTTCCGAGAAGATCTTCGGAAATCACGAACCACCGATATGTTATTAAGCTCAAGAAAAATCTTGCTTGTCAGGGCAAGACAATATGATCAAATAAGCAAGGATAGACACAGTCCCAACTCTTGATCGAAGAGTGCACCAGGGAAATGGACTAGGTAGCACAATCAATCTTAGAATGATGATTCAATAACCAACACGCTAAGAATGAGAATATTGTCCATTAACTACCAAGTATCGAGGTTGCTAGGAGTATTGATTTCACACATTACAGTTCACTTGTCGGCATTCCGGTTATGGCAACACGGGACCAAGGAATGAACGATGATGGCTAGAGTATCACTGCATCAAGAATTCATAAGATAAGGTGCAATTCTCATGACGTTCCTGACATAAAAGTGGGTAATACTTCAGGGTAGAACAGAATCAAAGCTTGATTGCATTTGATCTACGGAATACAACTGCTTTGACCCAATCCTGGATATGGATGAGGTACTGGAGTTTGTTTCTCCTAGTCATTCTGAAATAGAACGGGTTGACGAACCACAAGAATACTAGGCATTGATAACACGAATGCACGACATAAACTTGGCTATCAACTAATAGACAAGGATCGGAATACAACTACAGAGGGACAACTCAAGGAACATATATCTTTCTGAGTTGTGGATGCATAGGTTAGTATGTCGAACAAGTTCAACATATTTCTTCCGGATGACCCATGCTGAGAGGTAGGACTGGCAGAGACACAATTATGAATGGAGAACTCCTCAGGAGTACTCTAATGGTGATCTTTTGGTTCAAAGAACTTCTGCCTTAATGGTTCATGGTATTTGGAAGAAGGAAATACCATGGATCTTGAGGACTATCGCAAAGGTTACTAATATCCTAAAGGTACGAGCAACACTATCAACACGAGGTAAGTAGAGTGAATCTTGGGTCAAGAACCCAGGAGTAGAATACCTACTAACTAATAACATCACGGGATGCTTTCGAGAAGAATGGCCAGAATCATCACGCTAGGAATATAAAGCATTGCTAGATTACTGGGTGATTCCCTAAGACACCTATGGCCATAATAATAGTTCCAACATATATGTCGAGGCAACAGAGTACCTCAACTCACCGATTAGTGTGGTTAAACTGGCCCAAAAGGACATCCGGAACTGGGAGGAAGGATTTGCAAATGCATCAGATTATTTAGAAACCTGGGATGACTCGGACAGCATAACGGCTGTAAATGCTCAAAAGATTTAAGACATCCTGCAAAATGGTGGCATAACCACTCAACATCACAATAACAAGGTTCCGAGATCAATGGTCAACATACAAAATAATAGGAACTGAACTGAGGCTTGAATCCAACAATCTTATAAGTCTCTATCATAGCAATTCGTCATCCTAATAGATAGATGAGAAGGCCTAGTTCTTAATCCCCGTAGGAAGGAAGAGGATGACTCAGATCAGAGGGCATGAGGTATAAGGAGTAAAAAGAGCCTTATGTTCCCTTCCACAATCAATTCCCTTATATAACTAAAGCATTTCTAGACACAACTTCGACCCGTTTGGCTTGGCAATCCTACAGGCAGTCAGGCTCTGATACCAATGCTGTCAGGACCCCGATTCCAAGTCACATCGATCTAGCCGGTAACACTTCATATCACTTTGCGGCCTCACGCACGATATTCCCACGGGTGTCGCCTTACCATGGTCCGGGACCGTTTGCGCCTTTTGGCTCACGTATATGATAGTGTCGCTAGCATCCATATGACAGGGAACCCGGGCCGACATGGCTAGTCGTGAACCCAAAGCGGCACTAACCTATGGGGACAGGCATACATGAATCACATCGAGCGTGTCGGTCAGCAGCGTGTGAATCCGGGTTGTAGCACTGGGCTAACAGGACTCCGGGAACCCGGGCTGTAGCAGGCTAGGCAGGACTCCGGATGTCACCGCGTGACATTTCCCTGAAGGGACAGACACAGGAACGAAGTGAAACACATGCCGGCCAGTCAAGTGTCCCGAGCAGTAGTGCTGGGCTAATAGGACTCCGGTGAACCGGGCTGTAGCGGACTACTATGGCTCATGGAAGCACTAGACTACATTTCCCCATAAGAGAGACTGCCAAGGATAAACAACTAGATTGTCGGATCCCACACATACCAAGCATTTCAATCATACACACAATATGCTCGATATGTGTAAATACAACATGGCATCACAACATAACCCTACAACTCAAGTATTTATCCATTAGGCTCCGAGGAGCGAGATATTACAAACATGGGTCTCATGACCCAACAATCATAGCATACAAGTCAAAGCACATGCGGAAGCTTAACATGTCTGAGTACAGACATCTACAAATGAAAAAGGCTAAGAAGCCTGACTATCTACCAGATCCTGCCGAGGGCACAAGATCGTAGTTGAGGTATCAAGCTAAACGTCGAAGTCCACGCGGAACTACTAGCGAGACTGACGTCTCTCTGCAAAACATAAAATAGGCAAACATGAGTACAAATGTACCTAGCAAGACTTACATCAGAACTAACTACATATGCATCGGTATCAACAAAGGGGTGGTGGAGTTTAACTGCAGCAAGCCAGCTTTGACTCGGTGGCTATCCTGAACTACGAATGCAAGCAACTCTTTTGAGGTGGCGCACACGAGTCCACATGTTCACCATTCAATACACCACTATGGATCCGCTCTCGTCTCCCTACGAGAAGGCCATCCATAGCACTCACACTTATCTTGCGAGTTTTAGAGTATCCACTTTCACTCGTCTATGAACTGTTATAGGCAACCCAGAAGTCCATTACCGCGGACACGGCTATTCGAATAGATGATGTTAACCCTGCAAGGGTGTACTTCTTCACACACGCTCTCACCACTTACCGCCGTTTACACGACATGTACTCGGCAACCTTCAACCGGAGGCCCAACGAGGGTGTCGGCCACAGCCTACCTAAACACTCAAGTCTCTAGTCCAGGTTTATCGCCTATCCAGGTTCCATCCGCAGGGAGTGCAGCCGAGGTTTCCACATACGGCCCCGGACGATGTGTACAGGGTTCCGAGACACCGAACGGGCGCGCGGCATGCCCGGCCACGGTGTATCTACCACATCATAGCCCACCCCTAGGGTCAGCGTTACGCACGGCCACCAACACATATCCTATAAACACCAGAAACTAGTTGCAACTCCTGGACAGGGGACAAGGGTGATCAAGAAGCCGAGAGGGTCCATTGGTTTCGGGCCCAATGCGTGGTAGTAACTGTTTCATGGATCACAAACACAGAACTCAGTTCCTAAGGACGGTTTCAATGAGACAGCCCACCATGTACTCCTACATGGCCTCTCACCGCTACCTTTACCAAATCGTGTTCACACACTTAGCTCACACACAGTAGGACATGTTCATCACTGTTCCAATTCATCCCCGATGAATCAGACCTGACTGAACTCTAAGCAGTAGCAGGCATGACAACAAGCATGAATGAGTAGGCACATCAGGGCTCAAACAACTCCTACTCATGCTAGTGGGTTTCATCTATTTACTGTGGCAATGACAGGTCATGCAAAGTATAAAGGGATTCAGCTACCGCAACAAGTAACAGATGAATCGTTGTTGTCCTAATGCAGTAAAAGAGAGCAGGAGCGAGAGAGTGGGATTGTATCGGAATGAACAAGGGGGTTTTGCTTGCCTGGCACTTCTGAAGATAACATTGAGTCTTCATCAGTGTCAACGATCACAGCATCGGAGCAGCGTCTACCGACAGGGGACAATCACCGGCAAACAAGGAAGAACACAATCAATGCGATGCAACAATATGATGCATGATCATGACATGGCAATATGCTGTTGATTGAGCTAATGCAACTAGCAACAAGTTAAATGGAGTTGGTTTGAACACTAGGTTCAAAATCAAATTCAAACTATGAATTCAAATAGTGCATTATCATGTTTTGGACTAAACAGTGAGGTTAAGTTGTTCAAACATGCATGAAAATGCCATAATCAGATTCCTTGGATTTTTCTGATAATTTTACATATATAATTTATTGCATTTGGAGTTATAGATTATTTTCTATGATTTTTAGAAGTTTTAGCTATTTTCTGAAATAAATAAATCATTTCTGATTTATTTAAAATCCCAGAAAAGCTTTACTGTGTCAGCATTGCGCAAGGGTGATGTTAGAGGGTCAACTGGTCGGCCAGGTCAAACCTGACCAGTGGGACCCACTGGTCAGTGACCCAGTCAACTAACCAAGTTAGTTAGCCCTAACTAACTGGGTTGGGCCCACTGGTCAGCGACTAACCTAACTAACCTAAATAGGATTAGCCCTAACTAACTTAGTTAGCCGGGCGGGGCCCGCATGTCAGTGGCTCATCTAATTAGCTAAGTTAATTAACACTAACTAAACCTAACACTAATTAAGCAGGCGCCTGGGCCCACACGTCAGGGGAGGTCAAACCCCTGGTCAACCGGGGCTAAACCACCGGCGTTTAGCCGCTGGCGATGACCAGACGTGGCGGAGGGCCACGGGAACGGGCTCTGGGGCCCCGTTCGCAGCGTGGTTGGCCTCGTTTGAGAGCCCAAACCAGCGCGCGTCGGATGGTGGCGCCAGCCGGGCCTGGGGCGGCCGGAGGCGACGGCGGGGAGCTCGGCCGCGGCGGCCGGAGCTCGGGCGTGCTCGGGTTCGGCGCTGGGATACACAACAGGGGCGTGGAGAGGGGCTACGGCCTCCTGGGAGTGTGGCAAACGCGGTGACGCGCTCGGTTTCGAGCCCGCGTGGCTGTGGCCACGACGACGGCGTCGCCGGCGGAGCCGAGTGCTCGGGCTCGGTGGAGATGGTGGCTAGGGGGCGCAACCGAGGCGTAGAGGAGGGGGGTTAGGGGCAGGGGCTTACGTTGAGTCTTCCGGTGCAGACGGCGGGGCCGGGGAGGTGTCAGAGCGAGCGAGGCGGCGAGGCGAATCTCTGGCGACCCGAGGAGGATGAAGGGGTCGGGGATGGTGCTTCGAGGCGTCCGGCGTCATGTGGCTCGGCGGAAAGGACCGGGGCGTCACAGCGGAGCTCGGGGACGCGTCGGAGAGGCTCGGAGGTGGCTCTGACCGTGGGGGAGCTCGTCAGCGGCGACGGCTGTGTTCGGTCGTGCGCGGGAGAGAGAGACAGAGGAGGGGATGAGGGCGAGGGAGAGTGCGAGAGAGGTCGGGGGATGCGTGGCGTCGCGAGGGAGGGCCAGAGCGACGAGGAGGCAGGCAGGGAGGCAGGAGGTGGCCGGCGCGTGGCCGGCGCGCGGAGAGCATGCGACCCTGCCTTCTGGCGCGAGGTAGGGGGTGACTGGCGCTAGCCAGTCGGCTGGGCCGGCACAGTGTCGGGCCAGCAGTGGCCCAGGTAAGCTCTCTCTCTTCTCTGTTTTCTAAATTGTTTCTGTTTTCTATTTTTCTGCAATTGTTTTGGGTTTAGTTTTAACACCAAACCATTTTATGAAATCCTGAAAATAATTATGTGGCTAGAACTAAAATATCCAAAACCACATAAAATGTTCTAGAATTATTGGACATATATTAATTATATAAAGAATATATATCCAATGCAAATAGTTATTGAATTAATTCAAAGGCCTAAAATAAATGTTTCTGAGATACCAAAAACATTGGTTTGAATTTTACCTCTTGCCAATATTTTCAAAGACTAAGAGGAACATTTTCTTGGACTTCTTTGAAGACATTTTAATGTTGATTATTTTTGAACTGGTATCTGAGGGTTTCAACAAACCTCGATTCAACTTTCAGAAATTTTAGACATGATGCATGAGTGCAGATGCAACAATTTCACTCAGGTACTCTAGGGCTGTGACATCGATGCTGTCGGCCACCCTTCCTTGCTGATTTTTCTGTAGCCATGATCTTCAAACTGAATGGCTTCAACACGTTCAAAGATTTCAAAGGCTTCCACTTGCTGGTCAAACAGGAACTGGCTTCGGAAGAATTTATATGATGCTGTAAGAATTCTGCAAATGAATGCAGACTATGAGAACCAAGGGATTCTCCCACGGACATGTACCTATGACAGCATTAAGGTGCGAAGGAAGGGGAAGAGGTCATATGCATTCTCAGAAGATTTTGAAGATAAATCAGTTTAGAAGACATTGACCTCATAGTGCGAAGACATTCACTCATAGATAGGGAGTTGGTTCCAGATTTGTACGAATCCACGAATAAGTACAAGTGAGGAATCTAACTACTTTGTGAAGCATAAGTGAACATACTAGGCATATTATGAGATGCAGTATGAAATAGATCCAACTTGTGTGAACAGAAACTGCTTGTGGTAGAAAGTGATGGATCTATAGAATCAAAGGGGCCGTAAAAAAGAAGTTTTATTTACCACTTGAAGAACTGCTAGACGGAGTGGGAGAGGAGGCCGAGCAGATCGATTGTCCGTGCCCTAACTTGGCGACGGAGGACACCTACGGCGACGGCAGAGAAGACGATGTCCGCGGCCGGCGTGAAGACGGCGTCGGTGAGGTCGCGGAAACTAAGCGCTTCGTCGCCGGCGTCGTCGAGGGTGAGCGGTGGTGCTAGGGTTTGTGTGAGAGTGGAAGAAAGGATAATGACTGTGGTGAGGCGTGTATTTATAGAGACAGGGACGGCACAGTGTTATTACACAGGTGCCCCTGGCGATTCACATCTGAAGGACACGTGGCCATCATGCAACATATCGGAGGTTGTTCCACGTTCCCACGCACGCCTGGATTGTCGGGTGGTCGTTCCCACTTCTCCGGGTTTCAGGTGAAGGAATTAGCATTGAAAACGGACTTAATGTTTGTCTCTGTATCTTCTGTTGACAAGGACACAGAGAAGATATTCGACAGTTTCAATAGAATGCATATGGTTTGGAGAGATAGAGTTTGAGATAGAAACCATAGAGAGGTTAGGGTCCGATCACATTCACTTAGTTCAAAAGATTCAACAAGAAGACATAGCTATAAGTGAATGCTGTAGAGGACAGAACACTAGTATATATATAATCAACATAGTGAAGATAATCATGAAGACAGGTTGAGATTGAAACCAAACCAAATGTGAAGACATACCAAACGTAACGCCATGAGTGAAACACTTCAAACAGAAAAATTTTGTGGTGGCGTTACCCACCGTATAGGAAGTATTAGACCCAGACACGGTGCACAATTATCGTGGCGCTCCGAAGTCAAATTCCACATTAATGTATTCACACTTAGAATGTAAGTCTTCATCGATTGAAGATATAATTTACTTCATGTGTTGCACATCTAAGTCATCAATATGCAGAAGTGTTAGGATGTGTGCCTGATCACAGGACATTTGAGGATTCCAAGATATTTAGCTCACACCGTAACTTGCAAAATCTCTTCTCATCCAAGGGCTTGGTGAAGATATCTGCCAATTGCTCTTCAGTGTTGACGTGTATGATATCAATATCTTCCTTCACAACATGATCTCTGAGAAAGTGATGACGAATTTCAATGTGCTTTGTCTTCGAGTGCTGAACTGGGTTGTTGGCAATATTGATGGCGCTTTCGTTGTCGCAGTAGAGTGGCACTTGCTTCAGATGAATGCCATAGTCTTTGAGTGTTTGCTTCATCCATAGAAGCTGAGCGCAGCAAGATCCAGCAGCAATGTATTCAGATTCAGCAGTGGAGAGAGATACACAGTTCTGCTTCTTTGAAGACCAACATACAAGTGATCGTCCCAGAAAATGACATGTGCCTGATGTAGACTTGCGATCCACCTTGTCACCAGCATAATCAGCATCCGAGAATCCAACTAGATCAAACTCTGAGCCCTTTGGATACCATAATCCTAGTGTTGGGGTGTGAGCCAAATATCGAAGAATTCGCTTCACAGCTAAGTGATGCGATTCCTTTGGTGCCACTTGGAATCGAGCACACATGCAAACACTAAGCATAATATCTGGCCTAGATGCACATAGATACAGTAAAGAACCAATCATGGAGCGGTATACCTTTTGATCGAACTCTTTACCATTGTCGCCGGGACCCAGATGATGTTTGGCGGGCATTGGCGTCGTGAAGCCTTTGCAGTCTTGCATCCCAAATTTCTTCAGGAAATCTTTGAGATACTTCTCTTGAGATATGAAGATTCCGTTGCGTTGCTGACGTATTTGAAGACCAAGGAAGAACTTCAGCTCACCCATCATGGACATCTGATATTGCTCTTGCATCATATATCCAAACTCGTCAGTGTATTTCTGATTGGTGCAGCCGAAGATAATGTCATCCACATATATTTGGCACACAAATAGTTCACCATCATATGTCTTCGTGAAGAGAGTGGGGTCGAGGGAACCAGGTTTGAAGCCTTTGCTCTTCAAGAAGTATTTGAGTGTGTCATACCAAGCCCGAGGGGCTTGTTTGAGGCCATACAGTGCCTTGTTGAGCTTGTACACCATGTCAGGATGTTTTGGATCTTCAAAGCTAGGCGGTTGTGCAACATACACTTCTTCTTCAATCTTGCCATTGAGAAAAGCGCTCTTCACATCCATTTGATACAGAAGAATGTTATGATGATTTCCATAGGCCAGTAGTATGCGTATGGCTTCAAGTCTAGCCACATGAGCAAATGTTTCATCAAAGTCAATCCCTTCAACTTGAGTGTGCCCTTGAGCAACGAGACGAGCTTTGTTTCTGACAACTTGACCATGCTCATCTTGCTTGTTGCGATATATCCATTTGGTGCCTATTATATTGTGCTTGTGAGGATCAGGACGCTTAACCAGTTCCCATACATTATTCAGCTCAAACTGTTGAAGCTCTTCTTGCATAGCTTGAATCCATTCAGGTTCCAAGAAGGCTTCTTCAACTTTCTTGGGTTCAGATATTGAGACAAATGCGAAGTGCCCACAGAAATTTGCTAGCTGTGTTGCCCTTGAACGAGTGAGTGGACCTGGTGCATTGATGCTATCAATTATTCTCTCAATCTGTACTTCATTTGCGACACGAGGATGTACAGGACAAAGATTTTGCTCTTGTTGATCATTGTCATCGTTAGAAGGATAGTATTCAGGCTGAGCATTGTCTTCAGGTTGATCAGGTGCGGAGATGATAATTTCCTCTTCAGGCTGAGCTTTAGAAGGTATGATTTCTCCAGTTCCCATAAGTTTGATTGATTCACTGGATGGAACTTCATCTAGCACATTTGGCAGGTGCTCTGTCTGTGAGCCGTTAGTCTCATCGAACCGCACATCCACTGTTTCAACCACTTTATAATGAAAGAGGTTGAAGACTCTGTAGGAGTGCGAATCCTTTCCATATCCAAGCATAAAACCTTCATGTGTTTTTGGTGCAAATTTTGAGGTGTGATGTGGATCCTTGATCCAGCACCTGGCACCAAATACTCTGAAGTAACTGACATTTGGCTTCTTTCCAGTAAGGAGCTCATAGGATGTCTTGTTGAGAAGTTTGTGAAGATAAACACGGTTGATGATATGGCATGCAGTATCAATGGCTTCAGGCCAGAACTTTCTTGGAGTCTTGTATTCATCAAGCATCGTCCGGGCCATCTCAATAAGTGTTCTGTTCTTGCGTTCCATGACGCCATTCTGCTGTGGTGTGTACGGAGCTGAGAATTCATGTGTAATGCCCAAAGTATCAAGATAAGTGTCTAGACCAGTGTTCTTGAATTCAGTGCCGTTATCACTTCTGATGTGCTTGATCTTGACGCCATAGTTGTTCGCGAAGCGTCCGAAGACATCCTGCACTTCAGTCTTGTAGAGGATTATATGCACCCAAGTATATCTTGAATAATCATCAACAATGACAAAGCCATAGAGACAAGCAGTAGTAGTAAGAGTTAAGTAATGAGTGGGACCGAAAAGATCCATGTGGAGCAGTTCGAAGGGTTGAGTCGTTGTCATGATTGTCTTCGAGGGATGCTTGGCCCTCGTCATCTTTCCTGCTTCACAGGCACCGCATAAGTGATCCTTCTTGAACTTGACGCCCTCGATGCCTATGACATGCTTCTTCCTTGCAAGGGTGTGGAGGTTCCTCATGCCAGCATGCCCTAGCCTCTGATGCCAGAGCCAGCATTCAGAAGCTTTTGCTAGAAGACATACGGGAAGTTGTGGTCCTGCTGAGAAATCTACCATGTACAAATCATCTTTCCGATACCCTTCAAACACTAGAGACTTGTCAGATTCCATTAGTACAAGGCAACGATGTTTTCCAAATATCACAATCATGTTTAAATCGCAAAGCATTGAAACAGACATTAAGTTGAAACCAAGGGATTCAACAAGCATGACTTTATCCATGTGTTGATCCTTTGAGATTGCAACTCTACCTAGACCCAATACCTTGCTTTTACCAGTGTCAGCAAATGTGATGTGACTTTTGTCATATGGACGTAGTGTTGAGTCCATAAGAAGGCTTCGCTTGCCAGTCATGTGATTGGTACACCCACTATCAATAATCCATTCTGAAGCAGCTGGTGTCGTACCCTATAGTGCAGTTAGGGGGATAGGCTTCACGAAGAGAATTGTGAAGCAAAAACATTTGACGAACCAGTGGATTATGAAAGCTTAGATCGAGATTTGGACTGATAGGGCAAGTAGCAAGCGATTCAGGAACAAAGTACATAATAAGACCATTTGGGCATTTGATCTTGCGCCCTACAAGAAGTTTAAGGTCCCCAGCAGTAGCGTCAGACGATTTTGGTTTTCGGCTGGAGACCTTTCCCTGCAAAAGAGAGTTAAGATTTCTTAGCCACCCACATCTTCAAGGGTGGCTTCGAAGCAATGAGTCTAAGTGCAGCATCTGAGAACTTTGGCTTTGGGGCCCTAGCAAAAAGTCTTGCAGGTGGACAATAGTACTCATAAGAATAAGTAGAATAGTTCTTGGTCTTATGAACATGGTGGTTTGATGAAACGCGCTCATATTCACAGGCCTGAGTACGGTTTCCCTGCAAAACATTTGCGTTAGTGCGACTCAGGTGAGTCCTCTGTCTGTATGAAGCCTTTGGACCATATGAAGCCTGTGGTCTGTGGTTTGTCTTCTTCACCTGTGGTGTCATGATGACATTCACAGGAAGATTCTCCAAACACCTTTTCGGCACCCAGACCTTCTTCATAGGCGGTCCATTCCTGCAATTAGTACCAATATATCTGGCAAACACTTCACCATTCTGATTCTTAAACAGTTTATAGTTTGCATCAAAGGATTCATCAATAACAATGGGATTAGCACAAGTGAAGCCAGATAGAGTGGATGGATCCACTGAAGGTTCCTTTGCAGCAACCCATGTGGTTTTGGGGTACTGCTCAGGTTTCCAGTAAGAGCCATCAGCATTCATTTTCCTTTTGAACCCAACACCCTCTTTCCTAGGGTTTCGGTTCAGGATCTGCTTTTTGAGGACATCACATAGTGTCTGATGCCCTTTGAGACTTTTGTACATCCCTGTTTCCAGCAATGTCTTCAACCTAGCATTCTCATCAGCAATAGCAGTGGTATCCTCAGCAGAGGGGTTAGTTACCACATCAACAGTTGAAGATATTGCAACAGTAGCAGCAGTACAACACTCAGCAACAGAAGTAGCGTTGTCATGCTCGATGCATTTAAGACATGGTGGTTCAAATCCTTCCTGAGTGGAACTGATCTGTTCGGCGCGAAGTGACTCGTTTTCCTTTTGAAGATCTTCATGAGCCGCTCTCAATTTCTCAAGATCTTGCTTCCTTTGAAGATAATCATAGGAAAGCTTTTCATGAGTTGTTGAGAGCATTTCATGACGACTTTCAAGTTCCTCATACTTAACGTGAAGATTTTTTATGTCTTCAATTAAGGACTGAGATCGCCATTTCAGCGTCTAAGAGATCATCGCTTTTGTCTAACAGTTTTTGAATATGTTCCATAGCTTTCTGTTGTTCAGTTGCAATTTTAGCAAGTGTTTTGTAGCTGGGTTTTGAACCACAATCAGAGTCATCTTCACTAGATGTTTGATAGTGAGTAGTGCGTGTGTTTACCTTGGCACCGCGTGCCATGAAGCAGTAGGTAGGAGCGGAGTAGTCCTTGTCATTTGCATCGGTGTCGGTGATGAAGTCATTGTCATCAGTGTTGAAGATGGACTTGGCAACGTATGCTGTAGCCAGACTTGCAACGCCAGAATCGGACTCCTCCTTAGACTCCACCTCCGCCTCCTCAGAAGCGGACTCCTCCTCTGAATCCATTTCCTTGCCAACAAACGCATGTGCCTTGCTAGATGAGCTCTTCTTGTGTGATCAAGACTTTGAGGAAGACTTGGAAGAAGACTTTGAGTATTTCTTCTTCTTCCTGTCGTCAGACTCATATTCCTTGCTCTTCTTCTTCTTGTTGTTCTCATTGTCCCACTGCGGACACTCAGAGATGTAGTGGCCAGGTTTCTTGCACTTGTGGCATGTTCTCTTCTTGTAGTCATGAGCAGAAGCTTCATCATTCCTTGAGCTTGATCGTGAAGACTTTCTGAAGCCTTTCTTCAAGGTGATTTTTTGGAACTTATTCACAAGCATAGCAAGCTCCTTTCCAATGTCTTCAAGATCATCAGAACTGCTGTCAGATTCTTCTTCAGATGAGGAGACAGCTTTTGCCTTCAAGGCACGAGTTTGCCCATAGTTGGGACCGTAGATGTCTCTTTTCTCAGAAAGCTGAAACTCATGTGTGTTGAGCCTCTCAAGTATGTCAGACGGATCGAGTGTCTTGAAATCAGGACGTTCTTGAAGCATCAGGGCTAGGGTGTCAAACGAGCTGTCAAGTGATCTCAGGAGTGTCTTGACGACTTCATCTTGGTGATCTCAGTGGCGCCGAGAGCTTGAAGCTCATTTGTGATGTCAGTGAGTCGATCAAACGTAAGCTGGACGTTCTCATTGTCATTTCTCTTGAAGCGGTTGAAGAGGTTGCGAAGGACACTGATTCTCTGATCTCTCTGGGTTGGGACGCCTTCATTGACCTTGGAGAGCCAGTCCCAGACTAGCTTAGATGTTTCCAAAGCACTCACGCGGCCATACTGTCCTTTGGTCAGATGACCACAAATGATGTTCTTGGCAGTGGAGTCCAGTTGAACAAACTTCTTGACATCAGCAGCGGTGACACCTTCACCAGCCTTGGGAACGCCGTTCTTGACGACATACCATAGGTCGACATCAATGGCTTCAAGATGCATGCGCATCTTATTTTTCCAGTAGGGATATTTAGTTCCATCGAAGACGGGGCAAGCAGCGGAGACTTTAATTATCCCTGCAGTCGACATAGCTAAAACTCTAGGTGGTTAAACCGAATCACACAGAACAAGGGAGTACCTTGCTCTAATACCAATTGAAAGTGCTAGTGATTGACTAGAGGGGGGGGTGAATAGGCGATTTTTATGGAAGTCTTCAAAACATGGAAGTTTCGAAGACAAACGATAGAAATAAACCTATTACCATACAGCGGAAGGTAGACTACACTAGGCAAACCATAGTCAAGTATTCAATGAAGTGAAAGCATAATGACTAATAGCAGCTAGGCAGTAAAGATCAGGTAGGAAGAAATTGTGAAGCCAATCAGAACAAGTAGTCACTCAGTGAAGACAAAAGATAATGCAATCATACAATGACTTCACAAGAACCAACAGTAAGCAAAGGGAAGGGAAGGATGAAACCAGTGACTCGTTGAAGACAATGATTTGTTGGACCAGTTCCAGTTGCTGTGACAACTGTACGTCTGGTTAGGGAGGCTGAGATTCAACTCAAAAGACCTCGTCTTCACCTTATTCCCCTTGAGCTAAGGACACCCAGTCCTCGCCCAATCACTTTGGTAAGTCTTCAAGGTAGACTTCCAAACCTTCACAGACTTCGTTCACCGGTGATCCACAATGACTCTTGGATGCTCAGAACGCGACACCTAACCGGCTGGAGGATTCACAGTCCTCAAGTGTAATAAGTCTTCAGATCACACAGACGGGAAGACTTAAGTGATGCCTAACACTCTTTGGCTCTGGGTGTTTAGGGCTTTATCCTCGCAAGGAATTCTCTCTCAAAGGCTTCGAGGTGTTTTTCTCTCAAACGACAAAAGCCGTACTCTAACTCTGAGAAACCAACCGTTTATGGTTGTAGGGGGTGGGCTATTTATAGCCACTAGGCAACCCGACCTGATTTGTCTGAAATGACCCTGGGTCACTAAGGAACTGACACGTGTTCCAATGGTCAGATTTCAAACACACATGGCAACTTTACTTGGGCTACAAGCAAGGCTGACTTATCCAACTCTGGACAAGATTTTCTCTCATAGTCTTCACTCTAAGACATAGGATTTTGGTTAAGCATCACTTCAGTCATTCTGACTGGTTCTCTTGGACCCCACTTAACAGTACGGTGGTTCCTATGACTCAACAAAGAAAAACACAGAACGACGAAACTGCTAAGTCTTCGCGCTCCATAGTCTTCACATGATGTCTTCTCTTGTCATAGTCTTTAATGTGAATGTCTTCACATACCACCTCTGACTTCAATGTCTTCATACATTTTTAGGGGTCATCTCTGGTAGGAAAACCGAATCAATGAGGGACTTCTACCTGTGTTATCCTGCAATTCTCACAAACACATTAGTCCCTCAACTAGGTTTGTCGTCAATACTCCAAAACCAACTAGGGGTGGCACTAGATGCACTTACAGTTTGAATAGTTCCTTGGAAGATTGACAACAAAAAGACCTTCGCTGTCAGAGATATGTATATGCAACTTGAAGCATATATTGTGGTTGGATTTAGAGGGATTTCAAAGCAAAATGCCTTTGAAGATTAAAATCTTTATATGGTTATTGCTTAGAAACTATGTGTTGACCAAAGACAACTTAAAAGTTACGGAGAGTGATACTCAGCGCTTTTGGTACGGTTAGGCTCCTGAGGATATTGATGATTGTGTTGGAGCCTGGCTAAAAAATTTCCCACCTAGTCATATAAAAATGGCTCCAATTAGTGGGACAGGACTATGTTGGACGATCTGGAAATATTTTTTTTGATAAGATAATGCCGGATAATCCCGCAGTTGTTTTTTTTCAGCTTTTGCCATTATCTTACCAGGTGAACTCTTGCACACAAACGAAGGGCGAGGAAGCATAGATGAAGGCGTTCTAAAGATCAAGGAAATGATGTGAGAGATTTTCAGTAAAGTTCACATATGGTTGGCTGACCCAGAATTACCTTGGTGTGATGTTGTTGGTTAGCTGGCCTTTCGGATCATCTTCTTCTGGATCTAGTGAACTTTGGCTATGATCTGTAATATCTATTAGCTGTGTTTTCTTTTGGTGGTGTTGTTGAACTTCGCATGTATGATATGACAATTTGGAACAGAATCCATGTGTGGTTACCTTATGCTCAGTTTTGTTGGCTTCACCTTCGCTATGATGAAGGGTGTTGCTTCACCTTTGTTGTAAAAAAGGGAAGGTTGGGGGAGAGGAAGACAATTTATAGGGTACATTATCAAGCTGAGACTACATAATGCCATCATACTCCAGGTTTTGAAGACTGTCCATCCTCCACTCTACCAAGTCCCGAATCTCCAGGTCGCCAATGTGTTGAACATGACACGTCTTCGACCTAAAGATTCTCTTGTTTCTTTTCTTCCATGGATGTCCCCTAATCAGCATAACCAAAGCAGAGAATTCTTTCATGTGTGGCTGGATCCTCTGATGACACTCAATCCACCAATCCTCTAGATTATTAGTCATTATAGAAGAGCCGAAGACCTGCAACCTCAACTCATGCCTTTGTGTTCCTCAATCCGCCCCAGTTTCATTCCTATTCATAAGAGGGAGAAGATCTCTAAAAAGAATACACCTCATTTACTACTCCATCCAAAGATCAATTTCGGGATTTCTTGAGTATCGAGTCACCGCACTATCTCTTTTCTCTCTCTCATCACAATGAATGTATCTATCTATTTACATTCCTAATATGCTATCTATCATTACCTTACCTTACCTTACCCGTGTTTATGTTGTACCAGCTGTACTAATCATAATTTGTGCGGTTTAACTCATACAAACCATGATACCCATCAAAGCACCCGCTAACATCGTTTTAGCCGCCTCAGCTTCAGGATTGTAATTAGTAATATCTGCTACATTGCAAAATATTGGATCATTACGAAATTTCTCCAATACTCTTTCCTGGATATCCTTAGTAAGAAGATATGTCTTCTTATGATACCCATAAAAAATCAAACCGGGATGATTGAATTGGTCGATTAATATAGAATCGATGATAACCGGTATCATCAGGGGATCATTGCCCCCAACCACTAGCTTATACCAAACTGTGCACATTAGGACAGTATGTATTAACGTGATAAACACTATGTATACATATGGATGCAAAAGTGGGTTGTAAAAGATTGTAGTGATCTCCATTTTCAGCATATAGGCTGGTTTAGTAACTGCTGATTTGAATCCAATGGGCCATTATATGAGGCATTGTCTTCATATGTATGGGTGATACGTCTCCAACGTATCTATAATTTTTGATTGTTCCATGCTATTATATTATCAACCTTGGATGTTTTATATGCATTTTATGCTATTTTATATGACTTTTGGGACTAACCTATTAATCTAGAGCCTAGTGCCAGTTTCTGTTTTTTCCTTGTTTTAGAGTATCGCAGAAAAGTAAAATCAAACGGAGTCCAATTGACCTGAAACTTCACGAAACTTATTTTTGGACCAGAAGAAGCCCACAGAGTATCAGAGTTAGACCAGGAGAGTCCAGGGCTGCCCACGAGGGTGGGGGGCGCGCCCACCCCCTAGGCGCGTCCCCTGCCTCATGGACAGCCCGGAGGTCCACCGACGTACTTCTTCCTCCCATATATACCCATATACCCTAAAAATAACGAGGAGCACAATAGATCGGGAGTTCCGCCGCCAGAAGCCTCTGTAGCCACCGAAAACCAATCTAGACCCGTTTTGGCACCCTGCCGGAGGGGGCAATCCCTCTCCGGTGGCCATCTTCATCATCCCGGTGCTCTCCATGACGAGGAGGGAGTAGTTCTCCCTCGGGGCTGAGGGTATGTACCAGTAGCTATGTGTTTGATCTCTCTCTCTCTCTCTCTCTCGTGTTCTTGAGGTGGTACGATCTTGATGTATCGCGAGCTTTGCTACTATAGTTGGATCTTATGATGTTTCTCCCCCTCTACTCTCTTGTAACGGATTGAGTTTTCCCTTTGAAGTTATCTTATCGGATTGAGTCTTTAAGGATTTGAGAACACTTGATGTATGTCTTGCGTGGGATGCCCGTGGTGACAATGGGGTATTCTATAATCCACTTGATGCATGTTTTGGTGATCAACTTGCGGGTTCCGTGACCTTGGGAATCTATGCATAGGGGTTGGCACACGTTTTCGTCTTGACTCTCCGGTAGAAACTTTGGGCACTCTTTGAGGTTCTATGTGTTGGTTGAATAGATGAATCTGAGATTGTGTGGTGCATATTGTATAATCATACCCACAGATACTTGAGGTGACATTGGAGTATCTAGGTGACATTAGGGTTTTGGTTGATTTGTGTCTTAAGGTGTTATTCTAGTACGAACTCTAGGGTTGTTTGTGACACTTATAGGAATAGCCCAACGGATTGATTGGAAAGAATAACTTTGAGGTGGTTTCGTACCCTACCATAATCTCTTCGTTTGTTCTCCGCTATTAGTGACTTTGGGGTGACTCTTTGTTGCACGTTGAGGGAAATTTATATGATCCAATTATGTTATTATTGTTGAGAGAACTTGCACTAGTGAAAGTATGAACCCTAGGTCTTATTTCCTAACATTGCAATACCGTTTGTGCTCATTTTTATCATTAGTTACCTTGCTGTTTTTATATTTTCAGATTACAAAAACCTTTATCTACCATCCATATACCACTTGTATCACCATCTCTTTGCCGAACTAGTGCACCTATACAATTTACCATTGTATTGGGTGTGTTGGGGACACAAGAGACTATTTTTTTATTTGGTTGCAGGGTTGCTTGAGAGATACCATCTTCATCCTACGCCTCCTACGGATTGATAAACCTTAGGTCATCCACTTGAGGGAAATTTGCTACTGTCCTACAAACCTCTGCACTTGGAGGCCCAACAACATCTACAAGAAGAAGGTTGTGTAGTAGACATCAAGATCTTTTCTGGCGCCGTTGCCGGGGAGGTTAGCGCTTGAAGGTATATCTTTAGATCTTGCAATCGAGTCTTTTAGTTTCTTGTTTTATTACTAGTTTAGTTTATAAAAGAAAACTACAAAAAAATATGGAATTGAGTTTGCCTCATACGCTTCATCTTTTTAATATCTTTCGTGAGTATGATGGAAAGGAAAATTGTGCCAAAATGTTAGAAGAAGAATGCATTAAAATGTTTGGCACTAAATCTTTGAATGATGAGCATGATTGCAATGTTGTTAGTATGAACTCCTTGAATATCCAGAGTACTAATGATGATTGCACTATTTATGATGAAAATGTCTCCTATAAACATGTCATTTTTTGTGGAGTGCATTGGGTTTGCAAGTACACACCAAATAGGGAAGATAGATATTGCAAGAGGCATAAGCATTTAGAAACTAAATTGTTGCAAGAAAGGCTAGATGTTTGTGCTGAAAATTTAAATTTTCTTGGCCGTACTTGTGAACTTTGCAATGAACGTGGTCATTTAACCATCCGATGCAAATTGTTTCATGATCTAATCGTTTCCAAAAAATTGTGATGACTTGATTTCTCTTGCACATCATAATGAACTTAGTTTGCTTATGGGTTTTGAAGAAATGAAACGTATAACTAACTATCTTCCAGTATTTGCCTGTGATAAACTTCTTGGTTTTGATCTAGAGGAAATTTATATGTATTGTGCGGAGAATTGTATTGAAAATCCTTATATTGCCAATTACATAAAGAAAAGAAAACAAATAGAAAATGAAGAGAATTTAAAGGGAAGAGACTTCCCAATATCCTCCTATTATCTCTTATGATGAATCAGGTAACGAGGAGGAGCCTTCTATTCAACCAATCTCATTAATAAGGAGCTCCAAAAAGAGGGTTGAACCCACACATGATGTGAAGAAGAAAAATAAAAGACGGAGAAGCAAAGGTAGAAAGGTATCTCCCCCAAATAATGTTGCTCCTATTACTCATTGTGATGATGATAATTGCTATACTATTGGTGCTATCCATACTATTAATGATGAGAGTGATTATGCTTATGATATGAAAAGGCCCAAGCTTGGGGATGCTATGTTTGATGAAGATGATGTTTTTGAGAATATATTTGCTGCAATTAATGTTAGTCCCAAGCTTGGGGAAGCTATGTTTAATGAAGATGATATTTTTAGTCTCCCAAGTTTTGATATGCAAATTTATTATGACGATAGCATGCCTCCTACTTATGATGATTATTGTGATGACACTTATGCTATAAAAAGTAGAGATGATTATATTTATAAAACTTGTCATGATTATGATTACCCTTTTTCTGAACATTACTCTTTTAATGTGGAAACAATTTATAGTATTCGAGTGTCTTATGATACTCCCACTATTCCGAACAAGAAGAATTTTGCTTGTGTGGAGAGTAATAAAATTTCTATGCTTGTAGATCATGAAAAGAATGCTTTAGGTGCTGGTTATATTTTTGAATTCATTCATTATGCTACTGAAAATTATTATGAGGGAGGAATATATGCTTGTAGGAATTGCAATAATATCAAGTTTCCACTCTATGTGCTTAAAGTTTTGAAGTTATACTTGTTTTGCCTTCCTATGCTAGTTAATTATTGTTCCCATAAGTTGTTTGCTCACAAAATCCCTATGCATAGGAAGTGGGTTAGACTTAAATGTGCTAGTCATATTCTTCAAGATGCTCTCTTTATGTCACAATTCTTATCTTTTATGTGAGCATCATTGAAATCATCATGCCTAACTAGGGGCGTTAAACGATAGCGCTTGTTGGGAGGCAACCCAATTTTATTTTTGTTCCTTGCTTTTTGTTCCTGTTTAGTAATAAATAATTCATATAGCCTCTGTTAGATGTGTTTTTATGCTTTTAATTAGTATTTGTGCCAAGTAGAACCGTTGGGAAGACTTGGGGAAAGTCTTGTTGATCTTGCTGTAAAAAACAGAAACTTTAGCGCTCACGAGAATTGCTGCCATTTTTTATTGGAGAGTGATATTTAGTTAATTATTTTTGCAGATTATTAATAGATAAATTCCTCACTTCCAGTAATTTATTTTAGAATTTTTGGGGTTCCATAAGTTGCGTTAGTTACAGATTAATACAGACTATTCTGTTTTTGACAGATTCTGTTTTTCATGTGTTGTTTGCTTATTTTGATGAATCTATGGCTAGTAAAATAGCTTATAAACCATAGAGAAGTTGGAATACATTAGTTTTAACACCAATAAATAATGAGTTCATTACAGTACCTTTAAGTGGTGTTTTGTTTTCTTTCGCTAACGGAGCTCACGAGATTTTCTATTTTGAGTTTTGTGTTGTGAAGTTTTCAAGTTTTGGGTTAAGTTTTGATGGATTATGGAAAAAGAAGTGGAAAGAGCCTAAGCTTGGGGATTCCCATGGCACCCCAAGGTAAAATTAAAGGACACCCAAAAGCCTAAGCTTGGGGATGCCCCGGAAGGCATCCCCTCTTTCGTCTTCGTTCATCGGTAACTTTACTTGGAGCTATATTTTTATTTACCACATGATATGTGTTTTGCTTGGAGTGTAATTTTATTTCATTTCATTTTGCTTGCTGTTTGAATAAAATACCAAGATCTAAAATTCGTAAATGTTAGAGAGTCTTCACATAGTTGCATAATTATTCAACTACTCATTGATCTTCACTTATATCTGTAGGAGTAGTTTGTCGTTTGCTCTAGTGCTTCACTTATATCTTTTAGAGCACAATGGTGGTTTTATTTTGAAGAAACAGATGAACTCTCGTGCTTCACTTATATTATTTTGAGAGTCTTTAAACAGCATGATAGTTTGCTTTGGTTATGAAACTAGTCCTAATATGATGGGCATCCAAGAGGGATATAATAAAAAAATTCATATAGGTGCATTGAATACTAAGAGAAGTTTGATACTTGATGATTGTTTTGAGATATGGAGATAGTGATATCAAAGTTGTGCTAGTTGGTTAGTTTTGAATTTGAGGACTACTTGTGTTGAAGTTTGCAAGTCCCGTAGCATGCACGTATGGTAAACGTTCTGTAACAAATTTGAAACATGAGGTGTTATTTGATTATCTTCCTTATGAGTGGCGGTCGGGGACGAGCGATGGTCTTTTACTACCAATCTATCCCCCTAGGAGCATGCACGTAATGCTTATTTTCTGATGACTTGTAGATTTTTGCAAGAAGTATGTGAGTTCTTTATGACTAATGTTGAGTCCATGGATTATACGCACTTTTACCCTTCCATCATTGCTAGCCTCTTCGGTACCGTGCATTGCCCTTTCTCACATTGAGAGTTGGTGCAAACTTCACCGGTGCATCCAAACCCCGTGATATGATACGCTCTATCACACATAAACCTCCTTATATCTTCCTCAAAACAACCACCATACCTACCTATTATGGCATTTCCATAGCCATTCCGAGATATATTACCATGCAACTTCCCACCGTTCCGTTATTATGACACGCATCATCATTGTCATATTGCTTTGCATGATCATGTAGTTGACATCGTATTTGTGGCAAAGCCACCGTTCATAATCTTTCATACATGTCACACTTGATTCATCGCAATCCCGGTATACCATCGGAGGCATTCATATAGAGTCATATCCTGTTCTAAGTATCGAATTGTAATCTTTGAGTTGTAAATAATTAGAAGTGTGATGATCATCATTAATAGAGAATTGTCCCAAAAAAATAAAGGCCAAACAAAGGGGAGAAAATAAAAAGGGGCAATGCTACTATCCTTTTTCCACACTTGTACTTCAAAGTAGCACCATGATCTTGATGATAGAGAGTCTCTTGTTTTGTCACTTTCATTTACTAGTGGGAATTTTTCATTATAGAACTTGGCTTGTATATTCCAAAAATGGGCCTCCTCAAGTGCCCTAGGTCTTCCTGAGCAAGCAAGTTGGATGCACACCCACTTAGTTCTTTTGTTGAGCTTTCATACATTTATAACTCTAGTGCATCCGTTGCATGGCAATCCCTACTCCTTGAATTGACATCAATTGATGGGCATCTCCCTAGCCCATTGATTAGCCGCGTCGATGTGAGACTTTCTCCTTTTTGTCTTCTCCACATAACTCCCTCACTATATTCTATTCCACCCATAGTGCTATATCCATGGCTCACGCTCATGTATTGCGTGAAAGTTGAAAAAAGTTTGAGATTACTAAAGTATGAAACAATTGCTTGGCTTGTCATCGGGGTTGTGCAAGATGAGAGCATTCTTGTGTGACGAAAATGGAGCATGACCAAACTATGTGATTTTGTAGGGATGAACTTTCTTTGGCCATGTTATTTTGAGAAGACATGATTGCTTAGTTAGTATGCTTGAAATATTATTATTTTTATGTCAATATTAAACTTTTGTCTTGAATCTTATGGATCTGAATATTCTTGCCACAATAAAGAGAACTACATGTATAAATATGTTAGGTGGCATTCCACATCAAAAATTCTGTTTTTACCATTTACCTACTCGAGGACGAGCAGGAATTAAGCTTGGGGATGCTGATACGTCTCCAACGTATCTCTAATTTTTGATTGTTCCATGCTATTATGTTATCAACCTTGGATCTTTTATATGCATTTACATGCTATTTTATATGATTTTTGGGACTAACCTATTAACCTAGAGCCCAGTGCCAGTTTCTAATTTTTTCTCCTTGTTTTAGAGTATCGCATAAAAGGAAAATCAAATGGAGTCCAATTGACCTAAAACTTCACGAAACTTATTTTTGGACCAGAATAAGCCCACGGAGTATCGGAGTTGGACCAGGAGAGTCCCAGGCTGCCCATGAGGGTGGGGGGCGTGCCCACCCCCTGGGCGCGCCCCTGCCTCGTGGACAGCCCGGAGGTCCACCGACGTACTTCTTCCTCCCATATATACCCATATAATCCTAAAAACTTCGAGGAGCACAATAGATCAGGAGTTCCGCCGCTAGAAGCCTCCGTAGCCACCAAAAACCAATCTAGACCCGTTTCGTCACCCTGCCGGAGGGGGAAATCCCTCTCCGGCGGCCATCTTCATCATCCCGGTGCTCTCCATGACGAGGAGGGAGTAGTTCTCCCTCGGGGGTGAGGGTATGTACCAGTAGCTATGTGTTTGATCTCTCTCTCTCTCTCTCTCGTGTTCTTGAGGTGGTACGATCTTGATGTATCACGAGCTTTGCTATTATAGTTGGATCTTATGACGTTTCTCCCCCTCTACTCTCTTGTAATGGATTGAGTTTTCCCTTTGAAGCTATCTTATCGGATTGAGTCTTTAAGGATTTGAGAACACTTGATGTATGTCTTGCGTGGGATGCCCGTGGTGATAATGGGGTATTCTATGATCCACTTGATGTATGTTTTGGTGATCAACTTGCGGGTTCCGTGACCTTGGGAATCTATGCATAGGGGTTGGCACACGTTTTCGTCTTGACTCTCCGGTAGAAACTTTGGGGCACTCTTTGAGGTTCTATGTGTTGGTTGAATAGATGAATCTGAGATTGTGTGATGCATATCGTATAATCATACCCATGGATACTTGAGGTGACATTGGAGTATCTAGGTGACATTAGGGTTTTGGTTGATTTGTGTCTTAAGGTGTTATTCTAGTACGAACTCTAGGGCTGTTTGTGACACTTATAGGAATAGCCCAACAGATTGATTGGAAAGAATAACTTTGAGGTGGTTTCGTACCCTACCATAATATCTTCGTTTGTTCTCCGCTATTAGTGACTTTGGAGTGACTCTTTGTTGCATGTCGATGGAAAGTTATATGATCCAATTATGTTATTATTGTTGAGAGAACTTGCACTAGTGAAAGTATGAACCCTAGGCCTTATTTCCTAGCATTGCAATACCGTTTGTGCTCATTTTTATCATTAGTTACCTTGCTGTTTTTATATTTTCAGATTACAAAAACCTTTATCTACCATCCATATACCACTTGTATCACCATCTCTTCGCCGAACTAGTGCACCTAAACAATTTACCATTGTATTGGGTGTTTTGGGGACATAAGAGACTCTCTGTTATTTGGTTGGAGGGTTGCTTGAGAGAGACCATCTTCATCCTATGCCTCCTACGGATTGATAAACCTTAGGCCATCCACTTGAGGGAAATTTGCTACTGTCCTACAAATCTCCGCACTTGGAGGCCCAACAACGTCTACAAGAAGAAGTTGTGTAGTAGACATCAATGGGGCACTTTCTTAATATGAAATCTGGAAAGAAAATCCCTTTTAATAAATAAAAATATATGTATGGGGCACATGGCACATATGAGGTCATGTGGCCATTCCCTCTTTGCCAAGTTAAGGGTGTTGCTTTCGGAAATCCGATTCGACTCTTAAGCCAAGACGGCCATCTATGTTGCTTTTCCTTTTCATACTTTCAATTTGTCTGTAATAAGATCATCTACAGCCGGGCGCCCCAAACCCGCTCAAACACCTGGGCGGATGGCCCGGTCACAAAAATCCAACCCAAACGGGCTCCTTAAACAGGCCTCAAACGCCCAGGCTGACCTGCACCCCTCATATCCAGCCCAAATATGGGGCGGATATATGGGCGCCTGGGCACGTTCGCCACGTCGGACCCGACAGCCATACCTACACCAAATCCACCAAACCCTTCCTCTTCCTGCCACCGTCCTCCTACCTTTCCCGCGCCCGAGCCCTCGTCGTCCGCCACACTTGCTCCCCATCCTCACCACCGATCCCGATCCACCGCCCTAGATGTCGTCCAGCCCATCCCTAACCGCCGCAACCGTGATTGTGTCCGCCTCGTTCGTTAGTGTCCCTTCCTCGGCTCCGTCATGCAAGGCGGAGAACATCACCTGGAAGATGTGGCGATGCTGGCAACAAGAGAGGGAAGCGGTGGCAGTGTCACAGGAAGGTGCATACATGGACGAGAAGTTGTTCCCCCTGCCCCGCCCAGAACCCCGCATCCCATCCATCCGCCTGCCGACGTGAATTACACCGTCGGCCACGTTGGGATAGATGTGGATTTGACGACCGGTTGGGCCATTCCGAAGAGCTTCCCGCCCATGCAGATGTCGGCTGTGGACGTATGTCACTCGCCGCAGCTCGTTCGGGCGCGGATGAGCACGGGCACCGGCGGCGCCCGAGCTGCCCATGACCTGTTCGACGGAATGACACAACCATAGTCAGTATGTTTTTGTTGCTCGTGTCCGATCAAAGTTGCATATGGCATGTTCAATGTTTTGCATAGACCGTTAGTTCATTTTGGACATGATGAATGCTTGCAAACCATGATCATCTAGGAGGCGTTCATGTCGAACATGATCTATGACAATGAAGATCCGACCCAAACGGAATATGAATTGGGGGGCACCACATTTGAAGTTGGGACAACATCTGATCCCAATCCGAGCAAGAAGAAGAATATGAAGGGGAAGACGACGAAGGCAAGAGGTCCGATATTCTCAACTTTTGAGCACATCTTGTTGGTCAAAGCTTAGTAGGCCACAACAATGGATCCAATATGCGGCACCGAGCAAAAGGAGAACAAGTATCAGGAGAAGATTGGGAAGGAGTATCACGAACAAAAGGAATATGTGGAGCCGCATCCTATTGTGACCAACCGCAATGTGGCATCTCTCAACATCGATAGGTGATCATTCAAGGGGAAGTGAACAAGTACGCCAAGTACTACCCATGAATGACCAAACGCCCTCAAAGTGGGATGGGAGTGGCAACTCATGTAAGCTCAATTGCTTCATCTTGTCATCATTTTCATATGCTTCTTGTGTTTGTATTCTTGTGCTCATACATATGTTGTTTTCTAGTTGGTGGTGGTGACCACTTTGTGGCATGAGACAGAGGAGAAGCCGTTTGCTTTTAGCCATTGTTAAGATCATATTAAATGGAGTGCCAAAGTGGACACAACTTATGGCTGATCTCAAGGCCGGGAAGAAGAGGAATGATGGCTCAAGCTTCCACCAATTAATTGTGTTGGACAATGAAGAGGCCGATATTTTCGTCAAGAATGGAAGAGCCACCGTGCCAAAGGATATCTGACAAGTCATGGGAAACAAGTGGGAGAAGGCAAGGGCCTCCCATGATGTCGCGGCTACAAAAATGTCGTCCACATGGACTGGTATTTTTTCGGCAAGGGAGAACAAGAAAGAGGAGAGATACAAGCTCATGTTGGATGCTCAAAAGGAGAGGATGGATTGGGACCGGAAGAGGGCGGAGAAGAAGCTAGAAATTGAGAGAGGGAGAGAGAGAGAATATTAAGTTGGAGAAGCAAGATGCGGCAATCAAATGGGAACTTGAGAAGGCCAAGACATTTGAAGAGATTGAGCTTGAGAAGGAGAGGTTGCAACTCACACGGGACGCGGAGGATGTGAAGATCATGTTGGCGGACGACACCCTCTTGGATGAGCATGCAAAGAAATGTCTTGCAGATAAGAGAAAGGAGATCAATGAGCATAGGGAGTATGAGGCGGCCAGGGCGGCTGCGGTAGTAGCGGAGGAGGCCGCCCAGATGTAGGCAGAGCAGGATGCAAGCATGGCCTCAGAGCAGGCGGCATGGATGGCGTCCGACTAGTGATCCGACAAGCAATCGAGGCATCCGTCACGCTCGGATATGTATTTCTTTTGGCATGTCCGGTTTACTGAACTATGGTTTCCTTTGCTCTGTTTTGAACTATTGAATTCAGATAATTTGTATCATATAATCGACGTGCATGTATTGCATGTATTTGAGGATCCACATTTGAGGTATGTGGATGTGAGGCACACGATATAAGGGGCTGGCAGCCGCGTCTGCCCAGACGGGCCCACGGGCATATAGGTAGCCGGATTTGCCAAGTCCGGCTATAGATGCTCTAAAACTAGCATTTTTTCTTAATGAAAATCCACGAGGTGTTCTCCTTTTTTAGAAAAGGAGGATTACCCCTAGCCTCCGCATCAGAGTGATGCATGCGCCCCCTTTATTAAGCAAAATAACCAAATAGTCTGTGATCCAGTGCAAGCTCGCTCAGAGCTAAAGAAAAATAAAAAAGTAATATGCCACAATCAGCGACAATAGAACGGGATGACTGAGCATCATCCTATTGCTAGACCACCAACCAAACCGGTTGTAGATCCTATTGCTAGACCACCATCCAAACCGGTTGTAGATATCCCTAGCTACCATCTCCCATCGGGCAAACCCAGTAATGAAAGGCTCCCCGGCTTCCACAGGAGTGAGTAACGACCACATACATATCCAAGTAGTGGCCCTGTAGATAGCGTGCAAAATAAATTATACAAGTTTGTATGTTAAAAACCATGACATTTTTACAGTTCCATATAGCTGAAAGTAATGCACATACTTCTATCCGAATATGTCTTGCAATATTTGTCTCTACTCCATTTAGCCATGTCCCAAATAACGTGTGAATACTATTTGTAGGGGTGATATTAAAGGCTATATGAACTGAGCACCATAATAGTTTGGCCAGCAGAAAATTGAGAAAGAGGTGTTTGATGGTTTCATCATGGTTACAAAAGCTACATCTTTGACTCCCCTCGCATTTACGTTTTGCCAAGTTATCTTTAGTTAGAATTACCTCCTTGTGAACAAACCACATGAAGACTTTGATTCTTAACGAGACTTTGGTCTTACAAATATGAATCAATTTTGAAATCGGACCAGAATCAATTAGGTCCAAATATGTAGATTTCACTTAGAAAAATACCATTCGTAGTTAATTTCTAGGGAAAACTATTAGGATCATCAGATAGGTTCACATCCATCAACCTTCTGCCAGATGTAGCCATGATTCCCATCAGTCTCCTACTAAAGATCTCTAGATTGAATATTTAGAGGGTTGGATGTAACATTGTAGAAACGTAAGCCTCCTTACATTGAACAATGTTATAGAGAGATGGATACTGTGTGGCCAAAGGCGTCTCCCCTAACCACCCATCCTCCCAAAATCTCATCGAATTATCATTTCCAATGATGAATTTAGTTATATGGAATAAAGTTGCTTTCATTCTCATCAAGCCCTTACAGAAAGGTGAATCATTGGGTCTAACGGTAACCTGGGTCAAGGTCTTAGAGTGTAAGTACTTATTACGTAAATTTTGTACCCACGTGCCTTCGGTCTCCACACAGAGCTTGTACATCCATTTACTGATTAGACATCTGTTCTTTACCTCTAAATTCTCAATCCCGAAGACCAGCCTAGTCCTTTGGCCTACAAATGATGTCCTATTCAGTAAGCCTACCTCTTTATTTCGTCACTCTACCAAAAGAATCATGATCGGTAGAAGTCCAATCTTTTTTGTACCCCTATAGGTACCTCAAAGAAGGACAAGAGGAACATCGACATACTCGTGAGCATTGAGTTTATTAAAATCAGCCGACCTCCATATGACATAAGCTAGCCCTTCTAACAGCTTAGTTTCTTTTCAAATCGATCTTAAATACACTTCCATTCCTTTTTGGATAGCTTGCGATGGTGAATTGGAATACCCAGATAACTAAATGGTAGGTACCCAGTTCACATCCGAACAATTGTTTTATAAGCATCTTGTTCATCTTTGGCTCTCCCAAAACAAAACAATTCACTTTTGTTAAAATTATTTTTCAATCCCGACAACTATTGGAATAGACATAGCACAAGCTTCATGTTTCTAGACTTTGCCAAATCAAGTTCCATGAATATGATGGTATTATCATCGTATTGTAGTATAGACACTCCACCATCTACTAGATGTGGTACTAGTCCTCCTACTTGGCCTTCCTCTTTAGCTCTTCCTATCATAATTGCCAACATATCCACTACTATGTTGAACAAGATAGGAGACATCGGGTCCCTTGTCTTAGACCCTTGTGCGTCAGGAAGTAGTGACCTACGTCATCATTCACTTTAATCCCGACACTCCCTTTCTTGTACAAATGAATCGACTTGCTTCCTCCAGGAATCATCGAATCCCTTCATACGTAAAGCCTGCTGTAGGATCGACCATTTAACTTTATCATGCGCTTTCTTGAAATCCACTTTGAATACCACACTGTCCAGTTTCTTCGAGAGGATCTCGTGAAGTGTTTCATGTAGGATCACCACACCCTCAAGTATGTTTTTGCCCGACATGAATGCCGTTTGAGTTGGTTGCACCACACTATGTGCAATCCACATCGGTCTGTTTATCCCAACTTTAGTAAAAAAAAATAAAGCTCACATTAAGCAGACAAATTGGGCAGAACTGCTCAATGCGCACCACCTCCTTCTTTGGCAACAACGTTATTGTCCCAAAGTTTAGGTGGAATAGCTGCAGATGGCCACTAAACAAGTCAGTGAACATCGTTACTAGATCAACTTTAATAATGTGGAGTATTTCTTATAAAATTCTACTCGGAAGCCATCCGGGCTAGGCACCTTATTATTCTTCCGTGAAATTGCTTCAAACACCTCTTTATATGTGAGTGGTGCGGATAAAATCTCATTTCCGTCTGTCTCGAGCTGAGGAATATCCCAGATCATGTGCTCATCCATAGACACAAAATTTTATTCGGGAGCCCCAAATAGTTGTTTATAGTAATTAGAGACATACAATTTTAGGTTCTCGTGTCCTATAGTTGTAACCTCATACTGCTCAAGCTGAAAATTTTTCTTCTTTTTGTGTTTTCCATTTGCGATCATATGGAAAACTGTGTATTGTCGTTCCCTCGAACGATCTTCCGCACTTTAGCTCTAGGTGCCCATTTCATCTCTTCTTCTCTGAGAAGCTCCCGCAGTCTCTACTCGGCCTCCGTCTTAGATGCCCGATCATCCACATCTAAAAGGGTGGATTCAGCCTTGAGATCAAGCTCATTTATAAGGTGTATAAGCCTATCCTTTTCCACCTTATTAATTCTGCTAACATTTTTAGCCTAGCCCCTCAGGAACTACCTCAAGTGCCTTATCTTATTTTGCCGTCTCTCCATATTCGTCCTTCCTCCTGTGGCCTTAGCCCATTCCTGGGCTATGAGATCAAAGAAGCCCTATATCTCTCAACCATGCTAATTCGAAAGAGAAGACATTCTTGTTTTTCGCATGCGTCGCCTCCCCAGAGTCAACAAGCAGCAGGGTGTGACTGGAGATCGCTCTCTGTAATGCTTGGACTGTCACCAATGGAAACTTATGTTCCCATTCAATACCGGTGAGAACTCGATACAACTTGTCATAAGTTGGATTCGACATCGTGTTTGCCCAAGTAAACTTTCTGCCTGAGAGTTCTATCTCTCCCAGGTCTAAACTTTTGATAATCTTGTTAAACATAAATGACCATCTGCCATCAAAATTATCGTTATTTTTTTCTCTCCTCCTGATAATGTTTAAATCACCTCCGACCACTATAGGTAATCTCTCATCCCCACAAACCCTCAAAAGGTCGACTAGGAAGTCCGATTTGAGCTCTGGTTGAGCGGCTCCATATACTGCAACTAGTGCCCATTGAAACCCGTCAACCTTGGAGCGCACCCTGAATTTGACGACAAAGTCCCCTACCACCACGTTTCGGACTTCTAGCGTCTCGCACTTGACCCCAAGTAAGATCCCACCGGATCTTCCTCTTCGGGGTAGACAATGCCAATCAAAATCAACACCACCAGATAATGTGCCAAGAAATTGTGATGTAAAATTATCCCTACCAGTCTCAAGTAAGGCAATGAAGTCCAACTTATGTTCTAATGATGCTTCCGCCAAAAACTTTCTTTTAGCCAAGTCTGCCAGACCTCTCCTATCACAAAATATTACTTTCATATTTTGTCATGAAATTATTTTGTGGTCCGAATTCTCACACTTCTATGTACAATGGATGCACAATATACCTTCCTCTTCCAGGTTCGTTTTGGCTTATCTTGTCCAGCTGCTTGATCCATATAACTGGTATCAGTCTGCACACTCCAATCTAGTTGCATAGGGGTTGTATACCCCTCTAAAACCGTATCCTCATCCTCTTCCTGTAACACAGAGGAGGGTACTAGATCCTCACAAAGGCAATCAAGTGCCCTGATCCCTAGCGCATTAATGTCTGACTCATTCATATGTTTTATCGATGTAATATTGTGAATCATCTCCATGGCTCTCTCAGCCTCTAAGAGCATCTCTAGCCACGCCCCCAATAGGCTCCCCAGGCGACTTTTTCTGTGCCAGTGCTGAAAAAACGCCCAGTCGCATCCCTAGGACGCCGAAATCCGCCGGTTCGGCCCGTTTTTGGGCCCGGCAATCGCAGGCCGAACCCGGCGCACTGGGGGCGCTCGGGGGCCCCAGCGCAAGGGAAAATCACGTTTGGCCCACACCGTCAGGCGAAAAGTCAAGACTATCTTCCAGATTCGCCTCCCACACCCCGCGCTCTCGGTCGCCAACCGACTGATCCCGACATCGACCACCGCCCACCACCGCTAGATAGCCCATTCCCTGCCAGAAAAAGAGTAGAGGTTTCGCCGAGGCAGCCTCTCCAGCATCGGCTGGGAAATTTTCCCGGTGTTCCGGCCGCAGAGGGGCAGTGTAGCGGCGGGTGCGCGCCCACAGCGCCTGCAAGGTGTTCGGCGATTTTCTTGCCTCGGCAATGGACTCGGACGACGAGGAGGCGCTCGCCGCGCTGCTGGAGGAGGAAGCGGATGCCAACGTCTAGGAAAAGGAACATCTCATGGTCCTCGCCGCTCTCGCCAGCTTGCTGGAGAGCAATGAAAAGCCGCGGCGAGGTGGCTCGGCGCCGGGGCGGATGAAAGGGAAGAACCGACATTGTCTCGAAGGCTACGACATGCTCTACTCCGACTACTTCGCCGACGCTCCACTGCACGGCGACAAAGTATTTCGGCGTCATTATCTGATGAGTCGAAAGCTTTTCCTAAGGATTGTGAATTCCATCTGGGAGTTCGACAACTACTTCAAGTGCAAGAAGGATTGCACCGGCAAACTTGGATTCACCTCAATCCATAAGTGCACGACAACATGAGGATGCTTGCATACGAAGCTCCCGATGATTCACTCGACGACTATGGGCGCATGGCCGAGTCCACCACCATTGAGTGTTTCTACAAGTTCTGTCGGGCAGTGGTGGAAGTGTTTGGACCGCAATACTTGCGAACACCCAATGCAGAAGACACTGCTCAGATCCTAGCACAGAATGCAGCAAGAGGATTTCCTGGGATGCTTGGAAGCATCGACTGCATGCATTGGAAATGGAAGAACTATCCATTTGCTTGGCAGGGGATGTACAAAGGCGGTTGCAGTGTGGTACTTGAGGCTGTGACCACACAGGACCTCTGGATTTGGCACTCCTTCTTTGGTATGCCAGGAACTCACAATGACATCAACGTGCTGCAGTGCTCCCCTGTCTTTGCCAAGCTTGTTGAAGGTCATTCTCCTCCGGTGAACTTCGAGGTCAATAGGCGGCACTACAACAAGGGGTACTACCTAGCTGATGGCATCTATCCGAAATGGTCTACATTTGTGAAGACTATCTCAAACGCTGTGCTAGGAGGCAAGAGGTCCCACTTTGCCAAGGTGCAGGAGGCTTATAGGAAGGATGTCGAGCATGCATTTGGTGTGCTCCAATCTCGATTTGCTGTTGTCTGGTACCCTGCTCAGACCTGGTCGAAAGATCAAATGTGGGAGATCATGACTTGTTGTGTCATCTTGCACAACATGATCATCGAGAGCGAGCAGGAAGAGCCAGTGTTTGACACTGAACCATACTACAGGCAGGGTACTCTAGCCGAAATTGATCACCAACTACCGGCAACCTAAACTGCCTACCTCAATATGCGTCAGGAGATCCGAGACCCACAGGTGCATCATCAATTACAGCAAGATCTGGTGGAGCACCTATGAAGGATCAAGGGCGACGCTGCCTCGCTCGACGTGTGATGAAATATGAGTTTTTATTTGTTGAACTATATAATTTGTATTGAAGTATTTTGTTGAACTATTTGATTTTCTATGATGAACTATGTGATAATTTTTTTACTTAGGTTGAGAATTCAACACCGAACCACGCCGAATATGGGCCGTTTCTCGCCGATATCAGGCCATATTTGGCAGAAAGTGGGCCGAAAAGCGGCCAGGAATGGGCCGATATCGGCGCCGGGGGCGACGGCTGGATGCCAACCGCCCCCAGAGCCGATTCTACCGTCGGCTCGCCCCAGATGGCGATTTTTATGCCTCCTATGGAGGGAGTAATGCTACACGTACAAATGAGTTACAAGGTTTTACAAAGAGGGTTAATTTGATTGTTTAACAGGTGGGGAGGCGGCCCACCCCCTCTGAAAATCAGGGGGCAAGTTTATGATTGGTTAGTAGATGAAAAAATCCTAGTCAGCGTGTAATTGCGTGTAACTCTTTGTATGTTTAGCATTATTGGGGGGAGGAGGGCAACGGTTGAAGATGCTCTAAGTCTAGTAAGTCATTAACCGATTTAGCTACTTCAACTTTCATGCCTGTCTTGCCCTTAATGCCACCAAGCTTGGCCTCCCGCATGGCATGCCCGAATTGCAGGTCGTCGGCATCCATAAGAAGAAGGTCAGCATGTTGCCGGAGAAAAGGACGCTGGCGTCGTCAAGAGGGGTCGACCGGCAAGCTCGTCCATTGTTGCCTCGTCAAGGCACTATGGAGGAACGTCGTACCCTTCCAGGGCGACGGCTGCGTGTTTATATAGCCAGGGCACGACTCCTGGTATAGCGTACAAGATCGTTCAGATTACAGGAGACTTGGAGAGAAAGAGATAGAAGTAGTTGGAGAAGATTACAACCATATGGCAACTAACTAGAGATCCTAGTCTATGCGGTTTGGACTCCTCAGCCGAAGCTTATCTCCATCACCTGAACGCTGTCATGTGGACCTGAGGAGGTGCAACATATTTCATTCAACACCCTCCCTTAATCACAACTTTGTCAAGTTGAGATTACGCTTGAATTCTTCAAAGTTTCGTGTGGGCAAAGCTTTTGTGAATCCATCTGCAAACTGATCTCGAGAATGAACAAATCGAATCTCCAATTGTTTATTGGCAACTCGTTCTCGGACAAAGTGGAAATCAATTTCAATATGTTTTGTCCTTGCATGAAAAACAGGGTTAGCAGATAGATAAGTGGCACCAAGATTATCACACCACAAGCATGGGGCTTGTGTGTTTTTAATACCAAGCTCTCTCAACATGGACTGAACCCAAATGATCTCTGCTGTGGCATTGGCTAAGGCCTTGTATTCAGCTTCTGTGCTGGAACGTGACACTGTGGCTTGTTTCTTTGCACACCATGATATCAAGTTTGGACCAAGAAATACTGCAAACCCACCAGTGGAGCATCTGTCATCTACACATCCTGCCCAGTCAGAACCAGAGAATGCACTAACAAGTGTGGATGAAGACTTAGTAAAAATAAGTCCAAGATTCATGGTATCTTTCACATATCTCACAATACATTTAGCAGCAGTCCAATGATTTTTAGTGGGTGCATGAAGGAACTGACAAACTTTGTTCACAGCAAAGGAAATATCAGGCCGTGTCAAAGTAAAGTATTAGAGTGCTCCTACCAAGCTTCTGTACCTGGTACTGTCATCATGACTCAGAGGTTCCCCTTCTGCAAGTGACAGTTTTTCCGTGCTAGATAGCGGTGTTGGTGAAGGTTTGCATCCTTGTAACCCAACTCTTCTTACCAGATCAACAACATACTTCTCTTGAGAGAGATGCAGACTATCTCCTTGTTTCTTGACCTCAATTCCTAGGAAGAAATGCAAATCTCCTAGATCCTTGAGGGCAAACTCAGCACTCAAACCCTTCAGCAGTCCTGATATGGCTTCATCAGATGAACTTGTGACTATAATATCATCAACATATATAAGAACAAATATTGATGTTTTCAGCTTATTGTAAATGAACAAAGATGTGTCAGACTTAGAAGGAACAAAACCAAGAGCTTGTAATTTCTGACTGAGTCTAGAATACCAGGCCCTGGGAGCTTGCTTCAATCCATATAGAGCTTTGTCAAGCTTGCATACATGAAAAGGCTTGTTTTTGTTTTCAAACCTAGGAGGTTGTTTCATATATACTTCCTCTTCCAGAACGCCATGAAGGAACGCATTCTTGACATCTAGCTGACGAAGACTCCATCCCCTAGAAACAGCAATAGAGAGCACAAGACGAATAGTTGCAGCTTTAACAACAGGACTAAAGGTGTCCCCGTAGTCACTGCCGTACCGTTGTTTAAACCCTTTTGCAACTAGTCTGGCTTTGTAGCGATCTACAGTTCCATCAGATTTCCTCTTTACTATGAAAACCCACTTGCAATCGATCAAATTTTTACCTTGCCGTGGAGGAATCAAGTGCGATGTTTTATTTTTCAGAAGGGCCATGTGTTCTTCTTCCATGGCCTTTTTCCACTTTGTATCACTGAGTGCCTCCCCAAGAGAACGTGGTTCACCATCTGTGGAGTAGGCAAGACCAAACTTTGTTATTTGCTTATAATTAACCTGTTTAGTTAAACCTTTTTGGAGACGTGTGCGTGAAGCAACAGGAGGTGCAACAGAGAGATCCGGCGCAGGAAATCCCGCTGCGGATGGGACAAGAGTAGCAGATCCCGAGATAGATCCCCCTGCACTGACCGCCTCGTCTGCATCCAAGCCAGACGGATTGTCTGCGGCATATGGAGCGTGAGGTGTGAGGGTCGAGGTAGAACGCGGCGCAGAAGATCCGAGGCTGCGGGACAAATCCATCGCAGGCCCATCATGCCGCGATGATGAGGGGGCCCAGCCGAATCCGAGCCGGATCGCGCGCCAGGATCGGTATTGGTGCCCGCGTCTGCGCCCGTGCCTGGCACCAGACGAGCCTGCGCCCCGGTCGGCGGACGGCGCTCGTAGTGGAGGGGGCCAGCAGTGGCCCAGCGGGTCTCGGTGCGCCGCGTGGGGGCGTCCGAGTGGTGCGGGCCGGAGGGAGCATCCGGGCCAGGAGCGGGGCGCCTCGTGGCGGATGGGGATCCGCGACGGACAGGTGACACGGAATCCTGCACGCTGCCGTCCTGGCGCGGGCCAGATCCCGAGGTCGATCCGCTGGCAGGCTGCAGGGAAATCGATCCCGAGGAGGATCTTCTCCCCAACTCAGGACACATAAAATGTGTCGTGTTGGGGGCGATTTCTGCACCATTTTTGCTGATTTCTGCACCTGTTTATTCACAGCTATCATCATCTGCATCATCACACAACTCAGAGACGTGGTTATGAGCATTAGTCAGCATTGAGTCACTACAATTATTTTCCCCTTGTGTGATGCCAGTGAGGCTAGAGGGCAAGAGAAGTATCTCTTTGCGAAGGAGAGCTCCGGCATTTGGGTGAAGATCAGAAAAGGGAAATTTAGTCTCAACAAAAACAACGTCTCGAGAGATGTAGATATGACCAGTAGAAACATCAAGGCACTTGACACCTTTGTGTTGAGCGCTATAGCCAAGGAAAACACACTGTTTAGATCGAAACATGAGCTTTCGAGAATTGTAGGGACGAAGGTTGGGCCAACAAGCACAACCGAACACACGGAGAGTGGTATAGTCCGGTTTAGTGTGGAGAAGACGCTCAATAGGAGTTTCATAGTTGATTACACGACTAGGTAGCATGTTGATGATGTGAACAGCCGCAAGAAAAGCCTCATCCCAAAACTTAAGGGGCATGGAGGCACCAGCCAACAGTGCTAGACCAACTTCAACTATGTGTCTGTGTTTGCGTTCAGCAGACCCGTTTTGCTGGTGAGCGTGTGGACAAGATACATGATGAGATATGCCAATTTTCTGAAAAAAAAGAGTTCAACTTCTCATACTCTCCACCCCAGTCAGATTGGAGAGCAAGAATTTTGCAATCAAATTAGCGTTCAACAAGAGCTTGAAAGTTGAGAAAAACTTGAAACGCATCGGATCGCTTCTTAAGAAGATAAATCCAGGAAAATTTGCTATAGTTGTCAATGAAACTCACATAATACGTGTGTCTACCAATAGAGGAGGGGGCAGGCCCCCACACATCAGAGAAAACAAGTTGCAAAGGCTTGGTAGAGATACTGGTAGAAACTGGATAGGGTAACTGGTGGCTTTTAGCCTTTTGACATGAATCACAAACTGTTTCAACATCACGCTCTCCAACATATGGGAGCTTATTTTTCCTAAGCAAACGCTCAACTAAAGAAAAAGATGCATGTCCTAGACGATCGTGCCATCGTGTTGAAGACACTTTGGTGGCACTAAACACTTGTTTATTGAGTCTTCTAATCTCCGGGATCAAAGGGTAAAACCCACGAACGCATCTACCTCGATAGAGCACCTTCTTCGTTGCTTGATCCTTGATCAAAAAGAAGTAAAGGGTGAAACTCAAGAAAGACATGATTGTCAATAGCAATGCGATGGACTGAAAGAAGACTTTTTGAAGCGCTAGGGACATGCAAAAAAAATTCTAAGATGGATATGCTGATGAGGGGTTTTAACAATTGAGTGACCAACGTGACTAATTTTCATACCTTCTCCACTTGCCGTGTGGATGTGATCTTTGCCACGGTATTTCTCGCGCATGGTCACCTTCTCCAGCTCACCGATGATGTGGTTCGTGGCGCCGCTGTCGACGTACCAGTTGGTGTCGACGCCGTAGGAGCCATCAGCAGCTCCGGCCACCTTCTCATCCTGGGATGAATCGTCTTCATCTTCCTCAAAGCGATACCAGCAGTCCTTTGCCGAGTGACCCAGCTTGCCACAGATTTGGCACCTGATCGTGTCAGGGCGCGATCTGTTGTTGGAGCTTCTATTGCGCCGGCCTCTGTTGTTGGAGGAGGAAGGCCGGCCGCCACACATGTTGTTGTTGGCGCCGCTGCTGGCGCCCCTACCCTTGCCGTTCCGTGGTGGCCCACGGTAACGAGAGCCCCCGCTTCGGCCGCGGGTGGCGATGTTGGCAGATGAATTGAATCCGCTGCCCACGCCTTGGAGCAGAGTCACCCTCTGATCAAAGTTGCTCATCTGCCTGAACAACTCGTCGAGGGTGACCGGAGTGGTTCTGGCGTCAAGAGCAGACACCAGCGGCTGGTACTCCATGTCAAGCGCATTGAGGATGTAGGAGATGAGTTCACCATCCTGCAGCGGCTTGCTAGCCGCGGCGAGCTCGTCGGCGAGTCCCCGCATGTGCGCGAAGAAGGTAGCCACCGACTGCGTCCCCTTTTGCGCGTTGGTGAGGGCAGCACGGATGTTGTTGATGCGGGACAGCGACGTCGACGAGAACATGCTCGCCAACGCTGTCCAGAGCTCTCGTGCATGCGCGATGGAGGTCACCTGCACTAGCACTTCTTTTGATAGGTTATTCAGAAGATACCCAAGTACCTGCTGGTCCTCTCGAAACCAGACGGCATGAAGAGGATTGGGGATGGTTTCCTCCTTTCCATCCTTATCCTTGCTGACGACGAACTCGGCCGGCTCCGCCATGCTTCCATCAACGTACCCGAAGACTCCAGCTCCTCTCAACTGCGGCGTGATCTGGGTGCGCCATAGGACGTAGTTGGTGCGGGTGAGGCGCTCGGTGATCTGGCCGGAGAGAGGGGAGGAAGCGGCGGCGGATGAGGCCATGGCAGGAGGTTGTGGTGGAGAGGAGGGCTAGATGAGAAGAGTCAGGCTCTGTATACCATGTGGAGGAACGTCGTACCCTTCCGGGGCGACGGCTGCGTGTTTATATAGCCAGGGCGCGATTCCTGGTATAGCGTACAAGATCGTTCAGATTACAGGAGACTTGAAGAGAAAGAGATAGAAGTAGTTGGAGAAGATTATAACCATATGGCAACTAACTAGAGATCCTAGTCTATGCGGTTTGGACTCCTCAGCCGAAGCTTATCTCCATCACCTGAACGCTGTCATGTGGACCTGAGGAGGTGCAACATATTTCATTCAACAGGCACATCACACTAATTAAGGCGTGTGCGTTGTCTCATCCATTGTTGTTGTCCTCACCGAGGTGGAGAGTACCTTCATTAGAATAAGAGCACGCGAGTCCGGCGAGACTTGCAGTATAAAATGTTGATAAAGGACAGAGCAATGTGACGCAACGGATACTGGCTTCTTTCCTGGAAGCTGCAAGCCAGTCCGCAACGAACCCCGGCGATACTATATCCTTCTACTCGTCTCGCTGCTGCATGTAAGGGAGAGTACGCCACCAACCATGGCCGGTCGAGCAGCGACGTCTCCGCCTGCTTCGCCGCCGCCAGGCGAGCAGTTCGCGGAGGTGGTGGTGGTGCGACACGGCGAGACGTCGTGGAACGCCTCCCGCACCATCCAGGTCTGTCCACTTACCTCCTCCACCATCGATCTTCTCCGGCTGACAGAGAGCTGTCTCCCCAAATCTCGTGCTCGCAGGGGCAGATGGATCCGGAGCTGAACGAGACCGGCAGACGACAGGCTCTCGTGGTACGTACGCTCTCGAGTCTCGACAGAAATACTCCGATAGCAAAATACTTGATCACTTATCAGGACCTCTCTCTGAATTTGGATCCTAAGGTTGCCCGTCGGCTGTCGAGGGAAGCCAAGCCAGCTGCCGTCTACTCCTCCGACCTCAAGCGCGCCGCCGAGACCGCGCAAACCATAGCCACAGCCTGCGGCGTATCCTCTGTACGTATGTGGCTGGCGTTCCATCTCAGCTAGTTGCTGATTGCTGAGTCCATGGATGCTTTTCTTGATCGGCTCATGACATGAGCTGCTTGGTTTCAGCTGGTGCTGGATCCAGCGCTGAGGGAGAGGCACATGGGGGATCTCCACGGCGTGGTATTCGACGACGCCGTCAGAAGGAGCCCTGAGATCTTCTCTTCTTACTCGAGGACCCATGAAATCCCCGTAACTTCCATGCTTCCGTCTGAATTTTCTCAGCTATTCTGCTCTGTTCTGCCATTTCTCGCATGGAAATTATCCTGGCATCGCGTCGAAATATCTGTTCCATCGCATTCTCCATCTTTGTAGGGTGGTGGGGAGAGCCTCGATCAGCTATCCAAGAGGTGTGTCTCGTACCTGAACACGGTGGCTGAGAAGCACAAGGGTAAGCAGCAATCCTCACCCTGACACCACAGATTTTGTCCCTGGGCATCGGAACAGTTGCCGCTGAGAAGAAAGGAAGATCTGATTTCTGTTTTACTTGTGCTGCGTTGACAGGGGAGCGGGTGATCGTGGTCACCCATGGCGCCAGCACGGAGGAGCTGTGCATACACGCCGACCCGACCAGCCCGGTGCGCGGGAAGCTCTACAACACTTCGATCTGCGTCTTCCGTATCGGCGGCGGCGAATGGATCCTCGAGAAGGCCGGCGACGTCGGCCATCTCGATCAAGGTGAATTCCTTGAGGACGCATTTGGCGGCGATGGTGTATCTGCGTGACAGTACTGCTGTTGCCCTTTCGCCGACGCATTCATCAGCAATCTACAGACTGCAGCTCACGCAAAGCCAGTTCGACCGGCCAATGTTATTTCACAGACGTGTTATTAACTCACGCAAAGCCAGTTCGACTGGCCAATGTTATTTCACTGACGTGTTATTAATTCATCCTCGGTGAAACAATAAATGATCTAATTAATACTCTATGGAGAGACGCTGCAGTTGGTTTTAAACTGTTTACTATTGTTGCTACTACTCTATCCAGACACGCGTTTTTAGTTAAACATATATTATATGCCCTCAAATATATCATTGAATTCATCGCCAAATGAAAATACTCCATTGATAGACAGGTTACACAGACAAAAGTTTCATAGAGAGATGATTTTTGATTTTGAAATCCAATTCGTAGATTTGTCTCAAACCTTGATACATGATTTTCCGTTTAATAATAACTGGGCCAAGAAAAACTTCCTTGTTATAAGATTTTTTTTTACTAGCAACAACTTAAGCCCACTTCCTCTAAGATTAATAACATACACATATCCCTAGACTATATTATTACCTTCAATCCTTCATAGTGGGTAGTAACATAGGTGTGGTGTCATGTAAAACTCCATTTATTAGGTTATAGACTCATACTGCATTGAGACATATGATATTACAGTATTAGCTAAGTTACTAGAACTACCTCTCTCTTCATTAACTCATTGCCACATAGACAAATTTGCTGAGTTGGACTTGAAGTTACTGCTGAAGTTACTCCCACTGTGGCTAGTCTAAAGAAAACAGCTTACGCCCACATGTAGATATGGTGGTCTACTTTTGGGGTTGATGCTGATAGATACTTGGCCTGTGGGTATGAGAAAACAGGAGTACTTTCGATAAGATCATGTTACCGTATCTCGGTTACAACGAAAAAACTGCGAGAGGATTGGTTAGAAGGTAGGCCAAGTTCAAGCTCGAGCCGCTCAGAGAAGGCGTGGACAACCTTATGGAAGATTAAAGTTCCGTCAAAAATACATGTGTTTGTGTGGTGGCTAGCCCAGCGATCCATGCCGTCAGGAGCAGTGTTGTACCATCGAAAGATGGCTACTTCAGCAAGGTGCGAACTATGTGGTGCAGAGAAAGACACATGGCGACACTCATTACTTGACTGCACCATGGCGAGATGCGTGTGGGCACTCGTCGACGACTCACTTACAGAGCATATGAGCATGACAACGTGCCCAAAAGCGAAGGAATGGCTATTTCACATGCTTGAAATGCTACCACATGCAGAATTCACAAAGCCCATCATTACTTTGTGGGCAATTTGGAGCGCAAGATGGAAAGCAATCCACGAATCGATCTTCCAGAGCCCGGAGGCAATTCATGGTTTCATCATGAGATATCTAGCAGACCTGGACATCATCGCAGACGCTTCACAGAAGTAAGGTACAACTATGCCACTGTCAGTGCAGGTGCCAAAGTGGATCCTTGCAATGGAAGGTATGGTCAAAATTAATGTAGATGGAGGAATAGCGAAGAACAACTGTTGCAAGGGTGCGGCAGCCGCCGTGTGCTGAGACGCCCAAGGAGTTTACCTTGGCTCGTCTGCATGCATCATTGACAGTTGTGATGACCCCGGAATGCTTGAAGCAATGTCATGTTTGGAGGCTTTTTCCCTCGCAGCCGATTTGAACCTTCGAAGGCTTATTATTGCATGCGACACGGAGGCGGAAGTTAAACAGATTAATGGAGGAAGTAAAGCTATCTACAACCAGATTCTACATGAGATCAACATCCGTCGTCAGGAGTTTGAAGAGGTCCGGATTATTCATGAATGCAGAATGTCCAATATGGAGGCTCACAATTTTGTAAAAAGCCTTGTATCATTAGCTCATGGTCGATATAACTCGCTACTGCAGCCTGCTACTTCTTGAGCTTACGTTGGTTTTTCCCTTAAAGAGGAAAGGGTGATCCAGCAAAGTAGAGATAAATATTTCCCTCGGTTTGAGAACCAAGGTATCAATCCAGTAGGAGACAACTCACAAATCACCTAATACCTGCACAAACAATCAAACAACTTGCACCCAACGTGATAAAGGGGTTGTCAATCCCTTCACGGTTATTTGCAAAAGTGAGATCTGATAGAGATAGATGAAACTAAACAAACGATAAAGAAAATATTTTTGGTTTTTGGTTTATAGATCGAAAAGTAAAAGAATGCAAAAATAGTAGATCGGAAACTAATATTGTAGATCGGAAACATGTATGATAGAAAATAGACCTGGGGGCCATAGGTTTCACTAGGGGCTTCTCTCATGGTAGCAAATAATATGGTGGGTGAACAAATTACTACCGAGCAATTAATAGAAAAGCGCAAAGTTATGACGATATCTAAGGTAATGATTATGAAATATAGGCATCACGTCCGTGTTAAGTAGACCAAAATGATTCTGCATCTACTACTATTACTCCACACATCGACTGACTCCTGTCTGCATCTAAAGTATTAAGTTCATGAAGAACAGAGTAACACATTAAGTAAGATGACATGATGTAGATGAATTAACTCAAACAATATGATGAAAACCCTATATTTTTATCCTCGATGGCAACAATACAATAAGTGACTTCCTGCCCCTACTGTCACTAGAAAAGGACACCGCAAAATGGAACCCAAAGCTAAGCACTTCTCCCATTGCAAGAAAAACCAATCTAGTTGGCCAAACCAAATCGATAATTCAAAGAGAATTACAAAGATATCAAAACATGCATAAAAAAATTCAGAGAAGATTCAATTAATATTCATAGATAAGCTGAGCATAAATCCACAATTCATCGGATCTCGACAAACACACCGCAAAAGAGCATTAAATCGGATAGATCTCCAAGAACACCGATGTAATACCCCGGATGTAATTTACCTTATATGTATCCCAACTCTTGCCGTTTCCGGCACTAAGTTATTTTATTTCCTCAGGTTCAGGTTTTGTCTCCGTGTATTTGTTGCCTTTGTCATGCATCTCATATCATGTCATCATGTGCATTGCATTTGCATACGTGTTCGTCTTATGCATCCGAGCATTTTCCCCGTTGTCCGTTTTGCATTCCGGCGCTCCTATCTCCTCCGGTGCCCCTTTCTACCTATTTTAGTGTGTGGGGGTTAAACATTTCCGGATTGGACCGAGACTTGCCAAGCGGCCTTGGTTTACTACCGGTAGACCGCCTGTCAAGTTTCGTGCCATTTGGACTTCGTTTGATACTCCAACGGTTAACCAAGGGACCGAGAAGGCCTCGTGTGTGTTGCAGCCCAACACCCTTCCAATTTGGCCCAAAACCCACCTAAACCCTCTCCATAACCTAGAGCGTTCGATCATGATCGCGTGGCCGAAAACCGCACTCCATTTGGAGCCTCCTAGCTCCCTCTATGCCTATATATAGATCCCCTCTCGAAATTCCCGGATCCCCTCCTACCCTAAACCCTAGCCCCGCTCCCTCTCCGCCGCCGGACAAAAATCGCCGGGCCGGACACGTCCGACCCGCGCCGCCTCCGCCACGTGGCACGCCGCCATTCGCCCGCCCGGCGCCCACATCGCCGAAGCCCGCCGGGCCCGTGGCCGGCCCGCCCGCGCCCGCGCACGGGCCAGAGGCTGCCGCCCGCACCGCCTTCGTCCCTCCCCTCGTCGGCCGCCTCCGCCGCCCGCCAGCTCGACTCCGGCCGTCGCCTCCCTCACCGACCGCCGCCACCGTCGCCGAACTCCGCCACAGCGCCTACCTCGCCGTCGTGGAGGCCGCGCGGTGCCCGAGCCGCACCACCTCGCCGTCCGGCCTCTGCCTCCCACGCGCCGGCGAGCGCCCGAAGTCCGGCCACCGCGCTGCTCCTCCCCTCCGGCGAGCTACAATGCAACGGCGGCGAACCTCGAGATCCGTTCCGGCCGGATCCAGATCTGGATCTGAAACTTCTCGGTTGACCTTTTTACCCCCGAACCCTAATCTTTTTCCAAACTTTGGCATGCTATAACTCTCTCATCGTAGATCTGATTTGTGCGTGTAGCATATCAAAATGTTTGTCTCAGAGAGTACATCATTTCATCTCATTGCATCATTTTCATTTGAGCTCATCTTGATGCCCGAAATGCTATTGGAAGAGTGCTATGTGATAAAATTGCCAGATCTGTTTCATCAATTAGATATTTGTCATTTTTGCCATGATTAATGTGTGCATGATATGCTCCTGAGCTCTACATGAGTTTTGTTATGTGACATGCCATCTTTACATAGGTGCTTACCATGTATTTTTGTGATATTTGTGGTGACTAGCACAAGCTTGCAAAGTAGTGCATTCGATAATGCTGATTTCAGGGACTTCGAAGTTCACTAAGTCCTTGTCTTGATTTTGTCATTATGCCATATGTTCATGTTGTTTCCTAGTGATCCGTGCCTCTTTTGAGGATGATCAGTAAGGATGATTTTTTAACATTGTGTTGCTTTATCCATCCATGTCTTTGTTTGCATTTATGGAGCACCCTAGCTTGAGTCAAACGAGCTCTACTTTTGCTATTTCGTGATTCCTGACAGATTGTTGACTTGTTAGCGATTTTGCCGAGGATGTTGTTAATTGATCCGTGCATGCTATGTTGTTGTTCTTGCCATGTCAAGCTTCTATGATATGTATTCTCGATGGGTGTATGCTTATTTTGTCATGTCATGCTCTGTAGTGAGTGCATCGAGCTCGTGGACATGCCTACTCGTTAACTGATTTGCATGCTCCAGTTTTTCACCAAGTCTGAGATCTGATTATGTTTTTGCCATGTTCACATGCTTGCAATTGTATATTCTGATCCCTTTTGGCTCAAGGTAACTAAGGGACTTTTGTTAAGTGCTTTGAGTAGCTTCATGCCATGCCTTGCTTTGCCATGTTAAGTTCCCGTAGCATATAGTTTTCATGCTCTAAGGTGTGCTTCCTGATGTTAAATTCCAGACTTGTGTTAATTTCACTAAGTCTGAAACCTGTTATCATTTGCACTTTTTCCATGCTTGTTTGAACCTGTTAATGGATGAATTAGCTGTAGCTCAGTGTTCATCTTTTGTCACACATCATGAATGGATACCTGCCATGTATTTTGTTGTCATGTTTGTGTGTTGTAGCATAATTATCTTGATGCTTTTGGATGGCTACTTGCTGATTATCGCAGACCGGTGCCATATTTGTTTTGCTTGCCATTTCCAAACCGTGCATCCGATTCCGGTGATCTTTATATCGATTTCAACCGAAATCACCTCACCTTTCCAGTGGCACTCTTGGATTTCCATGTTGAGGCCAGGTTCAATCATTCCTTGTCAAATCTTGCATATGCATCACATATCGCATCTCGCATAGCATACCATGTTTGCATCATGTTGTTCGAGCATTGCACGTGGTTGATTGTGTTCCTTTTGCTTGTTTGTCTTGTTTGGGTAGAGCCGGGAGAAGAGTTCGCTAATGAGGAGCCCGTTGAGTTTGCTTACGAGGATCAAGTCAACTCTGACAACTTTGCAGGCAAGATGATCATACCCTCGAAATCACATCTATCTTTGCTTGCTAGATGCTCGCTCTTTTGCTATGCCTATGCTACGATGCCTACCACTTGGTTATCATGCCTCCCAAATTGCCATGTCAAATCTCTAACCCACCATGTCCTAGCAAATCATTGATTGGCTATGTTACCGCTTTGCTCAGCCCCTCTTATAGCGTTGCTAGTTGCAGGTGAAGATTGGAGATCGTTTCTTTTTGGAACATTGTTTATTATTGGGATAACACCATATTATCTTGTTTATCTTAATGCACCTATATACTTGGTAAAGGGTGGAAGGCTCGGCCGTTTGCCTAGTGTTTTGTTCCACTCTTGCCGCCCTAGTTTCTGTCATATCGGTGTTATGTTCCCGGATTTTGCGTTCCTTACGCGGTTGGGTTATAATGGGAACCCCTTGACAGTTCGCCTTGAATAAAACTCCTCCAGCAATGCCCAACCTTGGTTTTACCATTTGCCACCAAGCCTCTTTTTCCCTTAGGTTTTCGGAGCCCGAGGGTCATCTTTATTTAACCCCCCCCCCCCCCCGCCCGGGAGTGCTCCTCTGAGTGTTGGTCCAAACTAGAGCCCCTTGCAGCGCCACCTCGGGGAAACTTGAGGGCTGGTTTTAGTTGTACGGATTGCTTATCCGAGTGTGCCCTGAGAACGAGATATGTGCAGCTCCTATCGGATTGTCGGCACATTCGGGCGTGTTGCTGGACTTGTTTTACCATTGTCGAGATGTCTTGTAACCGGGATACCGAGTCTGATCGGAAGTCTCGGGAGAAGGAATATCCTTCGTTGACCGTGAGAGCTTGTGATGGGCTAAGTTGGGACTCCCCTGCAGGGATTTGAACTTTCGAAAGCCGTGCCCGCGGTTATGGGCAGATGGGAATTTGTTAATGTCCGGTTGTAGATAACATGAAACTTAACTTAATTAAAATGAATCAACCGCGTGTGTAACCGTGATGGTCTCTTCTCGGCGGAGTCCGGGAAGTGAACACGGTGTTGGAGTAATGCTTGACGTAGGTTGTTCTAGGATCACTTCTTGATCATAGTTCTTCGTTCGTGCTTTGCCTTCTCTTCTCGCTCTCTTTTGCGAACAGGTTGCCACCATATATGCTAGTCGCTTGCTGCAGCTCCACATATTACCTTGCCTTACCTATAAGCTTAAATAGTCTTGATCGCGAGGGTGCGAGATTGCTGAGTCCCCATGACTCACAGATTACTTCCAAACCAGATGCAGGGACCGATGATACCGTTCCAGATGATGCGCTTGAGCTCAAGTGGGAGTTCGATGAAGACTCTCGGTTACTATGTCTTTCCCAGATGATCAGTAGTGGTGCTGTGACGCCCCCGATTTGACGTACACTAATCATGCACGCAAACGTGTACGATCAAGATCAGGGACTCACGGGAAGATATCACAACACAACTCTACAAATAAAATAAGTCATACAAGCATCATATTACAAGCCAGGGGCCTCGAGGGCTCGAATACAAGAGCTCGATCATAGACGAGTCAGCGGAAGCAACAATATCTGAGTACAGACATAAGTTAAACAAGTTTGCCTTAAGAAGGCTAGCACAAACTGGGATACAGATCGAAAGAGGCGCAGGCCTCCTGCCTGGGATCCTCCTAACTACTCCTGGTCGTCGTCAGCGGGCATCACGTAGTAGTAGGCACCTCCGGTGTAGTAGGAGTCGTCGTCGACGGTGGCGTCTGGCTCCTGGACTCCAGCATCTGGTTGCGACAACCAGAATGAAAGGAAAGGGGGAAAAGGAGGAGAAAGCAACCGTGAGTACTCATCCAAAGTACTCGCAAGCAAGGAGCTACACTACATATGCATGGGTATCAAATGGAGTAAGGGTATCATATGTGGACTGAACTGCAGAATGCCAGAATAAGAGGGGGATAACTAATCCTTTCGAAGACTACGCTTCTGGCAGCCTCCGTCTTGCAACATGTAGAAGAGAGTAGACTGAAGTCCTCCAAGTAGCATCGCATAGCATAATCCTAACCGATGATCCTCCCCTCGTCGCCCTGTGAGAGAGCGATCACCGGTTGTATCTGGCACTTGGAAGGGTGTGTTTTATTAAGTATCCGGTTCTAGTTGTCATAAGGTCAAGGTACAACTCCAAGTCGTCCTGTTACCGAAGATCACGGCTATTCGAATAGATTAACTTCCCTGCAGGGGTGCACCACATTCCCCAACACGCTCGATCCCATTTGGCCGGACACACTTTCCTGGGTCATGCCCGGCCTCGGAAGATCAACACGTCGCAGCCCCACCTAGACCAAACAGAGAGGTCAGCACGCCGGTCTAAACCTAAGCGCCCAGGGGTCTGGGCCCATCGCCCTTAGCACACCTGCACGTTGCGTGGGTCCGAAGCAGACCTAGCCTAGTGGCGTTCCAGTCCAATCCGGCGCGCGCCGCTCTGTCGCTGACGTCACGAAGGCTTCGGCTGATACCACGACGCCGGGATACCCATAACTACTCCCGCGTAGATGGTTAGTGCGTATAGACCAAATGGCCAGACTCAGATCAATACCCAGATCTCGTTAAGCGTTTAAGTATCCGCGAACGCCGACCAGGGCCAGGCCCACCTCTCTCCTAGGTGGTCGGAACCTGCCCTGTCGCTCCGCCTCAAAGATCCACTCGCGGGTGCTCCTCAAGCCGACCCGTCTTTAGTCACCACATGTATCATGTATAAAGTATATAGTATATACCCGTGATCAACTCCCGAGTGATCACGGCCCGATAGTATAGCATGGCAGACGGACAAGGATGTAGGGCCACTGATGATAAACTAGCATCCTATACTAAGCATTAGGATTGCAGGTAAAGGTAACAACAGTAGTAGCAAGGACAGGCTATGCATCAGTATAGGATTAACGGGAAGCAGTAACATGCTACACTACTCTAATGCAAGCAGTATAGAGAAGAGTAGGCGATATCTGGTGATCAAAGGGGGGGCTTGCCTGGTTGCTCTGGCAAGAGAGAGGGATCGTCAACTCCGTAGTCGTACTGGGTAGCAGCGGCGTCGGTCTCGGTGTCTAGCGAGAGAAGAGGGGGAGAAACAATAAATATTTAAGCAAACAGATGCATAGCGATGCATGACATGACAAGTAGCGGTGCTAGGGGTGCCCTATCGCGGTATGAGGTGATACCGGTGAAGGGGGGAAACATCCGGGAAAGTATCCCCGGTGTTTCGCGTTTTCGCACAGATGAAACAGAGGGGGAAAGTTGCGTGTTCGCTATGCTAGGGATGCGTGGCAGGATAAACGGGCTGCGTATTCAAATTCGTCTCGTCGTTCTGGAGCAACTTTCATGTACAAAGTTTTTCCATCCGAGCTACGGTTTATTTTATATTAATTTTAAAAGATTTAAATCATTTTTAGGATTTATTTATTTAATTTAATCAACCTTATCCAGAATAGTGTCTGCTGACGTCATCATGACGTCAGCATGACGTCAGTAGTTGACTTGGTCAACCTGACAGGTGGGTCCCGTTCGTCATACTCTGTTTTAATTAACTAACAGTTAAATTAGGTTAATTAGTGATTAGTTAATCTAATATAATTAATTAATTAACATATTAATTATTAATCAATTATTTTTATTATTATTATAATTTTTTTAATTCTTTTCTTCTTCTTTTTTTTAATTAAAACGTTCTGGGGGCTGGGGCCCGCGTGTAAGTGGGCCAAAGGGCCATAGCGGGCGTGCGGGTGGTGGTTAACGGGGCCGTGGGGCGATGTTGCCCGAGCAGGCGCACGCCCAGGGGCAGCGGACCCGGCAGGGTGCCGGCGCAGGGGAGGTCAGTGGCCATGGCGAGGCCATGGCCGGAGCGGGGTCCGGCCAGCGAGCGGCGACGGGACTGCAGAAGCGGGGCGGAGGGCTGTGGCCGGACGCGGCCACGACGGGCGCGCGCGGGCCGGCAAGTAGGGCCATGGGAAGCGGGGTCGCGAGCAGGGAACGGCGAGGCACGCGTGCGCGCGTGGTGACCGGCGGGCGCGGGTGCCGGCGCGCTCCAGGGGAGTGCGGGCGCGGACAGAGCTGAGAGGGAGGGTTCGCAGCGGAGCTCGGCGGTGCGAGGCGTGGCGCTCGCGACGCGTGGGTAGGCGAGGTCGCGTGGCAGCGCAGAGTAGCAGGGGAGCGGCAGAGACGAGCGCGGCGGCGGGGCTCACCGAGGGGTGTAGGGATCGGGGCAATGGGGCTCGGGGTGGAGAGATGGGGACGGTCCGGCGAGGAGGATGCAGGCCGGCGAGGGGGGGGTCCGGCGACGGGGAGGTCGAGGCGGAGGCGCGGTCCAGGCGGCGACGGCGAAGGGCACGGCGTCGGGGGGGGCCTTTCCCCTCGATCCGATCTGGATCGGGGAGGAGGGGGAGAGCGACTGGGGGGAGGGGGCGAGTGGGGGAGTGGGTGACGGGGTGGGGTTAGGGTTTGGGTTGTGGGGGATATGGGGAATGGGGGTGGCCGGCTGGGCCTTTGCCCAGTTGGGCCGGTTGGGCCTACGGCCGAATGGGCCGGCCTGCTGGGCCGAAGCCCGGGGGGGCCTCCTCTTTCCTTTTTGTTTTTTTTGTTTTCCCTTTTTGTATTTTCTTTTATTATTTCTTTCCTGTTTAATTCATTTAAAAGTATTTAGGCAGTTTATAAAAATGTGTTTACTTCACCATAATTACTGATGCAATAATAGACATAGCCCGAACATTTTATTTTAATATTTGAAAACTTTTGTCGTTTGACTTATTTAGGATTTAAATTTGAAACGGTTTTGAATTAACCCGAGATTAATTACAGTGACAGAGGTGACGTGTCACCATTAACGAGAGATCACTGTAGCATAATTATCCGGGCGTTACAGGTGCCCAGTTGGGGCGATCGGGGACCATGTCGCATGTTGGGGTTGATCTTTTATTTTGGTACCGTAGTCGGACCATGAGTGTATTGGATGATTGTAATGTTATTCATGTATTGGTGTGACGTGGCGAGTGTAAGCCAACTATGTATCCTTTCCCCTTTTATATATTTACATGGGTTGTTGTGAAGATTACCTTACTTGCGACATTGCTTTCAATGCGGTTATGCCTCTAAGTCGTGCTTCGACACGTAGGAGATATAGCCGCATCGAGGGCGTTACAAGTTGGTAATCAGAGCCTTCCCCGACCTTAGGAGCCCCCTTGCTTGATCGAATAGCTGGCGTTGTTGAGTCTAGAAAAATGTTTTGAGTCATTTAGGATTATATATATCGGAGAGTTAGGACTTCTTTTTACTCCCCAGTCCCTTCATCGCTCTGGTAAGGCATCCTGACGTAGAGATTTGACTCTTCTCTTCTCAAATTTCACTAAAAAAAATTTAGGATCACGTGGGTATCTTGGAATCGTTCTGATCGATTTGTGATGAGAACATTGTTCTTGGTGCCTCCTGTCATTTAGGGGTTGTGGCAGTGTCCCGGGGAGTTGAGCTCCGAGGTGTTGTCATCACAATTTTATCGTTGCAGTTCTGGAATACCTGAGTTTAGGTTCGCCGACATCGACAATCTCTTTTATGCAGTTGTTGGTGAGATAACCTCGACGCCACCCAGTACTGGGTCGGGAGTTCAGGAGTATTGACATGACTTGTATAACGGATGCTTTTCGAAGGTTGAGGTAGACGATTTCCGAAGGTTTCTCGGTTATGTATTGAAGGATGGATACAGCTGGATGTAGGATTTGCTAGATTTGGGTGAGATATTATGCTTCCCCTGTATCCCCAACACCTGATTGCATAACCGGAAAGGTTCGGGAGTTTCATAGGTGGGAATTCTTGTAGCTCTAGTTCTTCTTCCGTGGATATTTGGTTTGGGATTGGGTAATCCTCACCGAGTATTCGTTCTTGTTCCGTACCTTGTTGGTTTTATTCTTCTACCTCAATTCTAAGTGGCTTCTTAATTTTTGGATATGTGACCATTTCTATTGGAATGCATTCATTCATTTTGTTCGGATGTGAAGACTATATGTTGCAATTTCAACATGTTTGATTCAGCTTCAATATTTGTCTGTCAATGTGCTAATGGATGTCAACCTCTTCAGGATGGCTCCTCCAACACGCACGACTCCGAATCCTGATCCGCCGCCACCACCTCCACCTCCGGAGGCATGGTAAGCTATGATGGCCGCTACCAATGCAAACACGCAGCTGATCATGCAACTTCTTCAAGAGCGCAACCAAGGGAACCAGGGTCAAGGCAACAATCAGAACCACTTTGCTACATTCAACCAGTTCCTTGCTAACCAGCCAAAGACCTTCAGCAATTGTGTTGAGGCAACTGACGCTGATGATTGGCTCGTGGACATATGCAAGCATTTCGAGTGCGGTAACGTCAGGCCTGAGGACTTTGTCAAGTTCGCTTCCTTCCAACTCAAAGACCAAGCTGCAAAATGGTTTCAGCAGTACAAAGATTCCAGAGGAGGCCGTGTGATTACCTGGGATGAATTCCATCAAGACTTCAAAGCTCATCATATTCCTCAGAGCGTGGTTGAAAGCAAGCGTGAGGAATTCCACAACCTGAAGCAAGGCTCTATGTCTGTTTACGAGTACACCAAGATGTTTCAGAAACTCGCCCGTTTTGCTAAGCAGGACGTCCCTGACGAGAAGAGCATGATATATCAGTTCAGGGGTGGTCTCAGAGAAGAAATCCAGCTAGCTCTCTTTCTCTTTGAGCCCAAGAGGTACGGTGAGTTTTACAACATGGCAATGAAGCAAGAGACTGCTCAACTAAAGTGCGATGCTTCCAAGAAGCGAGTCAGAGATGCAACTCCTTCTTCCTCAACTCAAGTGGCTAAGCAGCAAAAGTATTGGCTTCCTCCTCCTCCATTCCATCAGCCTTATCAGCAGAAGAGCAATGGTGGTAGTGGAAGATCGAGTGCTCCGTATCACCGTCCGCTCTCGGAGGTCACGTGCAACAAGTGCCAACAGAAGGGTCACTATGCCAACAAATGCTTCAATCAGAGGTGTCTCCCTCCTCCTCCTCCTTTGAGGTCGGCAAGTACAGCTGTGGTCAAGCATAACCCCAAGTACGCCAAGGTCAACATGGTGAATGCAGCTCAAGCAGAGGACTCGTCAGATGTCATCATGGGTAACCTTGCTGTTAACGATATTCCTGCAAGAGTTCTTTTTGACACTGGTGCATCGCATTGTTTCATCTCGAGACCTTTTGCATCTAAGCATGATTTTGTTACTCAAGTGTTGCCGAAACTATTGTCTATTGTCTCTCCGGCCCGTCAAATGACATCTCGAGTATGCGTTCCGGATGTTTCAATCACATTGGGTGACTATAAGTTCTTGTCCTCTCCAAATGTTCTTGGTAACTCGGATATTGATCTTATTCTCGAAATGGATAGGCTTTCTAAGCACAAGGCTCAGCTTGATTGTGCTGCCAGACAGATTCAATTGACTCATTCGTCTGAGGATGTAATTGTCTTTGTCGCTCATGATGATACCATCCATCTGTTTTCTCTCAATGAGAAGGGTGAACTGGATGCCATCTCTCAAATTCCAGTCATTTGCAAATATCAAGACATCTTTCCAGAAGAGCTTCCAGGAATGCCTCCGCACCGGCCAGTTGAATTCGTAATCGATCTTGAGCCAGGCACGGAACCTGTTTGCAAACGTCCTTACAAGCTTGGACCTGAAGAGTTGAAGGAGCTGAACAAGAAACTCGATATTCAAGAGCGAATGGGTCTCATCTGACCTAGTTCTTCTCCGTGGGGTTGTGGAGTTCTTTTTGTGAAGAAGAAGGATGGAACGGACCAACTTTGTGTTGACTACCGTCCATTGAACAAGAAGACTATAAAGAACAAATACCCACTTCCCAACATCAACGAGCTGTTTGAACAACTCAAAGGTGCTCAAGTATTCTCCAAGCTTGATCTCCGTATGGGCTATCACCAGATTCGAATCCGTGAGCAAGATATCCCCAAGACGGCATTCAGAACAAGCTATGGTTCATATGAATACATTGTCATGTCTTTTGGCCTCGTCAACGCTCCGCCGACTTTCTCTCGCATGATGAACTTCATCTTCAACCGTTACACAAATGACTTCGTCTTGGTCTACCTCGATGACATTCTGGTCTTTTTGAAGAACAAGGAAGATCATGCCAAGCACTTGCGTTTGGTGCTCGATAAGCTCGGAGAACATCAGTTGATATGCCACTTTTCCACGCCTTTCGAGAATAGTGAAGGGACCGATATAGCGAGGAGCTAGCTTGCCCTTGATCCCGAAGCGGTGAGCACCCTTCATTGGTGTAACTCGAAGATAAGCCTTTTCGCCAGGATGATAGACCATGTCTTGGTGATGACGGTCATACTGACTTTTCTGACGTGACTGAGCAGTCTTGAGATTCTCGTGAATAATGCGAACTTGTTCTTCGGCATGTTGGATAATATCCGGACCGAAGAGTGGACGTTCCCCGGTTTCAGACCAGTTCAGAGGGGTTCGACACTTTCGTCCATATAGCACTTCGAAGGGGGACATCTTCAGACTAGCTTGATAGCTATTATTATAAGAGAACTCGGCATATGGAAGAGATTCCTCCCATTTCTTGCCGAATGATATTACACAAGCTCGAAGCATGTCTTCAAGAAGTTGGTTGACACGTTCAACCTGTCCTTGCGACTGAGGATGGAACGCAGTACTGAACGACAGATGAGTCCCCATAGCTTCTTGGAAACTTGCCCAGAATCTTGAAGTGAATAAGCTGCCACGGTCCGAACTGATAACCAGTGGAATACCGTGAAGTGAAACAATTCTGGACATGTAGAGAGTAGCAAGCTGACTAGCAGTGATTGTCTCTTTGACCGCCAGAATATGGGCAACTTTGGAAAGCCGGTCAATGACGACAAGAATAGCATCATTACCTTTCTGCGATTTGGGAAATCCAGTGACGAAGTCCATCTCAACATGGTCCCATTTCCATTCAGGAATAGAGATAGGTTGCAGAGTTCCAGCAGGCCTTTGATGCTCTGCTTTGATTCGGCGACAAACATCACACTCAGCAACATAACGAGCAATGTCCTGCTTCATATTAGACCACCAGAATCTTTGACGAATATCCTCGTACATCTTTGTACTACCAGGATGGATGGACAGAGGCGTATCATGAGCTTCTTGCATAACCCTTTTAGTCTTATCCAGGTTTTTCTTCAAACATGGTACCACTAGGCGGCCTTTGAAATACAAGGCGCCATCGTCAGCAACAGTGAAGAATGAGGGCTTTCCTTTTTTGAGGTCGCGCTTAATCTTGAGGACTTCATCGTCACATTTCTATATCCATTTGATGGTGTCCACAAGATCTGGTTTCGCAACCAGGGTATTGAGAGAACCCTTGGAAACAACATGGAGGTTCCGTTTGGGGAAACCTTCGGGAGGGGGAGCGAGTGATCCCGGAGGAACAATATGGAGGTTCAGCCTTCTAAATTCTTCGGCAAGCGAGGGCTGAACTTTGTGGACCTGGAGGTGGTTGCAGTAAGACTTGCGGCTCAAGGCATCAGCCATTACATTAGCCTTGCCGGGGGTATAGGATATACCCACGTCAAAGTCTGCAACAGTCTCCATCCATCTTTGCTGGCGTAGGTTCAAATCTGGCTGAGTAAACAGATACTTCAGACTTTGATGGTCGGTGAAGATCTCGCAACGATTACCGAGAAGGTAATGTCGCCACTGCTTCAGTGCATGAATGACAGCAGCAAGTTCGAGGTCATGAACCGGGTAGTTTTCTTCGTGAGGGCGCAGTTGACGAGAGGCATAAGCAATCACTCTGCGCTCCTGCATTAGGACACAGCCTAATCCTTGGCGGGAAGCGTCGCAGTAAATGACGAAGTCCTTCTTAGTATCAGGTGGTGCAAGCACGGGGGCAGAAGTCAACTTGTCTTTGAGCGCCTGGAAACTTTCCTGACACTTGTCTGTCCAGTCAAACTTGACACCCTTATGCAACAAATTAGTCAGAGGCCTGGCAATCTTGGAGAAGTTCTCGACGAATCGACGGCAATAGCTGGCGAGACCGAGAAAACTTCGGACTTGCTTCACATTCTTCGGAGGAGTCCAATCGAGAATAGCCTGAACCCGTTCAGGGTTGACGGCAATACCATCTTTGGAGATGACATGCCCAAGATAGGTTACTTCGGGGAGCCAGAATTCACACTTGGAATACTTAGCATACAGCTGATGCTCCCGAAGCTTTTCGAGCACAAGACGAAGATGTTCAGCATGTTCCTCCTTGTTCTTGGAAAATACGAGGATATCGTCCAAATAAACCACGACGAACTTGTCGAGGTAATCCATGAATATATAGTTCATCAGACGAGAGAAGGTGGCTGGAGCATTCGTTAAGCCGAATGACATGACGGTGTACTCGTATGATCCATACCGAGTCACGAAGGCGGTTTTTGGGATGTCCTCTTCACGAACACGGATCTGGTGGTAACCCAACCTCAAGTCGAGTTTGGAGAACACTGATGAGCCAGCCAGTTGATCATAAAGATCATTGATCCGAGGAAGAGGGTATTTATTCTGAATGGTAGCTTGGTTTATAGGACGGTAGTCTTGGACTAATCGGTTTGTCCCATCCTTCTTCTTAACAAAGAGAGAAGGTGCTCCCCAAGGAGAGCAACTTGGGCGAATGAAACCTTTGACAAGAGATTTGTCGATTTCCTCCTTAAGCTCAATGAGTTCATGTGGCGGCATCTTGTAGGGTCGTTTAGCTATAGGGGTAGTGCCGGGTTTCAAGTCGATGATGAATTCGACAGCTCTAGCAGGGGGAATCCCTGGAAGTTCTTCTAGGAAGACATCTTGGAATTCACGAACGACGGGAATGTTTCAATGCCCTCGAGTGGTGCAGCGTTCAACGCATTCAAGGCATAAAGTCGTGCCTCGGCGTTCTGAACTAGATGAGCTTGGTAAGCTATTATTTCATCAGAAGGGTGTAGCAGATGGACGACCTTAGTGGCGCAAACTATAGAAGCAGTATGCGCTTTTGACCAATTCATTCCCAGAATGAGATCAATGCTACAGGTCTTCAGTACGATGGGAGAGACAAGGAATTCCAGTCCTTCGATTTCTACAGGGACGTCGTTGCAAATCATGGAGGTTCGACATTGGCCCGCAGGGGTGTGTACTAATAGTGAAGCATCCATGTTCTCACATTTAATGTCGTGCAAGCATGCAAAACCTTCTGACATGAATGAATGCGATGCACCTGTATCAAATAAAACGGATGCTGGTACTGAATTTACGAGGAGGGTACCCATCACAGTAGCAGGCTGGTCTTGAGCTTCGCTCAGATCAACGTGGTTGGCATGAACACGACCATAAGACTTGGCATTGTTGCTGCGGGACTGGTTGTTTCCACGGCCAGTTGCTGGAAGGGCCAGTTGATTCTGTTTCTGGTTGCATTCCCTAGCACGGTGCCCTGGTTGTCCACACCTGAAGCACAAACCATTCTCGGGAGTAGGAACAGGAGCTTGGGGTGGTGGAGCTGGAAGCCTTGGCTGCCTAGTTGGAGCCGTAGGCAGACGAGGTGCAGCATAGGACTGCCTTGGGGCAGGTGCATTTGGCTGGTACATGCTGTTGGGAATCCATATCTTGCGCTTCTGCGAGGACGGGCCCGAAGATGAGCCCGTGTCACGGCTGCGCTTGTGTGAGCTCTGGTATTCCTGCAGACCAGTTTCGACATTGATGGCTTTGTTCACCAGAGTGGCGAAATCAGCAAAGTCATGCACTAGAAGTGCGAGCTTGATGTCAGCTTGAAGGCCATCCCGGAACTTCTCCTGTCTGCGTGCATCAGTTGCAATGTCCTCTTCAGCATAGCGGGACAAGTCCAGAAACTCCCGCTGATAAGCTTCCACAGTTTTGTTGCCTTGGGTGAGGTTGCGGAACTCACGCTTCTTCCGGTCCATAACTCCCTGAGGAATGAAGCGAGCACGGAAGGCAGCTTGGAAGTCTGGCCAGGTGATGATTGTTCCAGCTGGCAGAGTACGCCTGTGGCTATCCCACCATTGAGCTGCGGGTCCTTTCAGGAAGAAGGAAGCAAAGGTGACATAGCTGGCAGGGGCTACATCAGCAGACTCCATCTCATAGGTGATGTCACGGAGCCAGTCATCAGCATCCAGAGGCTGAGTTGAGCTGCGGCACACAGTTGGGTTCAGGCGCATGAAATCCTGCAGAGTTACTGGGGTTGGCTGCTGGTTCATATTGGGGCGAGGAAACTGAGCCATCATATTCTCCATGAACTGGCGATTCATCTCAAGCTGTTGGACCATACCAGCCATGTACTCAGGCGGTGGTGGGGCGTTGCCACCACGACCACGACCACTTGGTCTAACCATCCTGCTAATATTTAACAGGGGTAGTTCAGCATTGAGAAATTTGCAAAAAAACAAGAGTCATTCATGATGAAACATGCACAAGGAAAGCAGCACGATAGATACTACATAGTAGTCGGCTTATCTTACAAAAGAGATCATGCATGGAGTTCGTTACACAGAGTTTGGTACATAGACTAAGACATCATAGGCGGCACGCAGGCTCGCAACGAATGCATCTAACACTAACAAGCAAGTCTACATCAGTCCCACGCGGTACTGCGGAGGTAGCTGTAGCCTGAAAGCTGGTAGTGTGGCATCGGGTACACCACGTCGGCAACCTGGGGTCCGTGGGTACTCTGGTGCAGAACCTGACGCTCAAGTGGCAGAAGAGGACCAAGTGCAGGAGAGTAGCCTCCCACATCTGGCCAGCCGACGCCCTGGGGCATCACGGTCCTGGCAGGGTAGACCGCAGAACGCGACAGATCACCAGATCAGACAGAGGGGTGCAACAGCGTCAGAGCACGGTACAGGTGCTGACGGGTGGTGTACAACTCGTGGAGAAGAGCTCGGTTAGCTCTATCCAGCCCATCAGCATGCAGAACCAGGTTCTGATGGTAGAAGGGCTCTCGGGTGACAGTGGAGTAGGCAGCAGTGTAGTATCCCTCCGCACCAACATCGGATGCGATAGCAATGTGCCTGAAGGGGGAGGTATCCAACTCCTGATACTCTCCACGGAGACGTGTCAGAGCAGCATAAGCAGCATCGTGGACCGCCATATCGATAGTCACTCCAACACCATGAGCAGTGTGCAGCACGGTAGTGGAGTCATACTCCCGAGAGTAGAGGTGGACGATGGCACGGTACTGCTCCTGGTTGAAGTCCTGATACTCCTCATAGACGGTGTACTCAGGGTGCCAGCGATAACCCAGATAGGTCATCATCTCAACCAACACAGCAGGTGATCCTGAGGCACCAATGGCCGTCGTGTGGCGCACGACCTGCCTCGTGGGTTCCATCTGAAAACAAATATGTTTTCACAGGAGTCAAATGACCATGTGGATAATGTTCAAGTACTACTCTAAAGAATAACTAGGGCTTATCCAACTTTGGGGTGAACGTGGTCATGGGATCCTAGTGTTAGAGTTAGTAAAATCGTTTAACCCGAGTAGGAGAGAGTTCGGAGTCCCAGAGTAAGGATCGAGGAGTAAAAGATCCTAATACCACCCAGATGGCGACGTGGGCCCATAAGGCACACAACCATGTTAGTAAAAGTTTTTGTAATGTCTAGACTCAACTTCGGCCAAGGAGTGTGGAAGGGGGATTCCTACAGGCAGTCGGCTCTGATACCAACTTGTGGCGAACCCGATTTGACCGTACACTAATCATGCACGCAAATGTGTACGATCAAGATCAAGGACTCACGGGAAGATATCACAACACAACTCTACAAATAAAATAAGTCATACAAGCATCATATTACAAGCCAGGGGCCTCGAAGGCTCGAATACAAGAGCTCGATCATAGACGAGTCAGCGGAAGCAACAATATCTGAGTACAGACATAAGTTAAACAAGTTTGCCTTAAGAAGGCTAGCACAAACTGGGATACAGATCGAAAGAGGCGCAGGCCTCCTGCCTGGGATCCTCCTAACTACTCCTGGTCGTCGTCAGCGGGCATCACGTAGTAGTAGGCACCTCCGGTGTAGTAGGAGTCGTCGTCGGCCGGGATACCCATAAACTCCCGCGTAGATTGGTTAGTGCGTATCCAACATTGCCAGAACTCAGATCAAATACCAGATCCTCGTAAGCGTGTTAAGTATGCGAACGCCGACAGGGCCAGGCCCACCTCTCTCCCTAGGTGGTCGGAACCTGGTAGCAGCGGCGTCGGTCTCGGTGTCTAGCGAGAGAAGAGGGGGGAGAAACAATAAATATTTAAGCAAACAGATGCATAGCGATGCATGACATGACAAGTAGCGGTGCTAGGGGTGCCCTATCGCGGTATGAGGTGATACCGGTGAAGGGGGGAAACATCCGGGAAAGTATCCCCGGTGTTTCGCGTTTTCGCACAGATGAAACAGAGGGGGAAAGTTGCGTGTTCGCTATGCTAGGGATGCGTGGCGGATAAACGGGCTGCGTATTCAAATTCGTCTCGTCGTTCTGAGCAACTTTCATGTACAAAGTTTTTCCATCCGAGCTACGGTTTATTTTATATTAATTTTAAAAGATTTAAATCATTTTTAGGATTTATTTATTTAATTTAATCAACATTATCCAGAATAGTGTCTGCTGACGTCATCATGACGTCAGCATGACGTCAGTAGTTGACTTGGTCAACCTGACAGGTGGGTCCCGTTCGTCATACTCTGTTTTAATTAACTAACAGTTAATTAGGTTAATTAGTGATTAGGTTAATCTAATTATAATTAATTAACTTAATTAATTCCTTAATTAATTAATTAATTAATTAATTTTATTATTATTATAATTTTTTTAATTCTTTTCTTCTTCTTTTTTAATTAAAACGTTCTGGGGGCTGGGGCCCGCGTGTAAGTGGGCCAAAGGGCCATAGCGGGCGTGCGGGTGGTGGTTAACGGGGCCGTGGGGCGATGTTGCCCGAGCAGGCGCACGCCCAGGGGCAGCGGACCCGGCAGGGCGCCGGCGCAGGGGAGGTCAGTGGCCATGGCCGGAGCGGGGTCCGGCCAGCGAGCGGCGACGGGACTGCAGAAGCGGGGCGGAGGGCTGTGGCCGGACGCGGCCACGACGGGCGCGCGCGGGCCGGCAAGTAGGGCCGTGGGAAGCGGGGTCGCGAGCAGGGAACGGCGAGGCACGCGTGCGCGCGTGGTGACCGGCGGGCGCGGGTGCCGGCGCGCTCCAGGGGAGTGTGGGCGCGGACAGAGCTGAGAGGGGGGGTTCGCAGCGGAGCTCGGCGGTGCGAGGCGTGGTGCTCACGACGTGCGGGTAGGCGAGGTCGCGTGGCAGCGGCAGAGTAGCAGGGGAGCGGCAGAGACGAGCGCGGCGGCGGGGCTCACCGAGGGGTGTAGGGATCGGGGCAATGGGGCTCGGGGTGGAGAGATGGGGACGGTCCGGCGAGGAGGATGCAGGCCGGCGAGGGGGGGGTCCGGCGACGGGGAGGTCGAGGCGGAGGCGCGGTCCAGGCGGCGACGGCGAAGGGCACGGCGTCGGGGGGGGCCTTTCCCCTCGATCCGATCTGGATCGGGGAGGAGGGGGAGAGCGACTGGGGGGAGGGGGCGAGTGGGGGAGTGGGTGACGGGGTGGGGTTAGGGTTTGGGTTGTGGGGGATATGGGGACTGGGGGTGGCCGGCTGGGCCTTTGCCCAGTTGGGCCGGTTGGGCCTGCGGCCGAATGGGCCGGCCTGCTGGGCCGAAGCCCAGTGGGGGGGGGCTCCTCTTTCCTTTTTCCTTTTTTTTGTTTTCGCTTTTTGTATTTTCTTTTATTATTTCTTTCCTGTTTAATTCATTTAAAAGTATTTAGGCAGTTTATAAAAATGTGTTTACTTCACCATAATTACTGATGCAATAATAGACATAGCCCGAACATTTTATTTTAATATTTGAAAACTTTTGTCGTTTGACTTATTTAGGATTTAAATTTGAAACTGTTTTGAATTAACCCGAGATTAATTACAGTGACAGAGGTGATGTGTCACCATTAACGAGAGATCACTGTAGCATAATTATCCGGGCGTTACAGGTGCCCAGTTGGGGCGATCGGGGACCATGTCGCATGTTGGGGTTGATCTTTTATTTTGGTACCGTAGTCGGACCATGAGTGTATTGGATGATTGTAATGTTATTCATGTATTGTGTGACGTGGCGAGTGTAAGCCAACTATGTATCCTTTCCCCTTTTATATATTTACATGGGTTGTTGTGAAGATTACCTTACTTGCGACATTGCTTTCAATGCGGTTATGCCTCTAAGTCGTGCTTCGACACGTAGGAGATATAGCCGCATCGAGGGCGTTACAAGTTGGTAATCAGAGCCTTCCCCGACCTTAGGAGCCCCCCTGCTTGATCGAATAGCTTGGCGTTGTTGAGTCTAGAAAAATGTTTTGAGTCATTTAGGATATATATATCGGAGAGTTAGGAATTCTTTTTACTCCCCAGTCCCTTCATCGCTCTGGTAAGGCATCCTGACGTAGAGTTTTGACTCTTCTCTTCTCAAATTTCACTAAAAAAAATTTAGGATCACGCGGGTATCTTGGAATCGTTCCGATCGATTTGTGACGAGAACATTGTTCTTGGTGCCTCCTGTCATTTAGGGGTTGTGGCAGTGTCCCGGGGAGTTGAGCTCCGAGGTGTTGTCGTCACAATTTTATCGTTGCAGTTTCTGGAATACCTGAGTTTAGTTCGCCGACATCGAAAATCTCTTTTATGCAGTTGTTGGTGAGATAACCTCGACGCCACCCAGTACTGGGGCGGGAGTTCGGGAGTATTGCCATAACTTGTATAACGGATGCTTTTCGAAGGTTGAGGTAGACGATTTCCGAAGTTTTCTCGGTTATGTGTTGAAGGATGGATACAGCTGGATGTAGGATTTGCTAGATTTGGGTGAGATATTATGCTTCCCCTGTATCCCCAACACCTGATTGCATAACCGGAAAGGTTCGGGAGTTTCATAGGTGGGAATTCTTGTAGCTCTAGTTCTTCTTCCGGGATATTTGGTTTGGGATTGGGTAATCCTCACCGAGTATTCGTTCTTGTTCCGTACCTTGTTGGTTTTATTCTTCTACCTCAATTCTAAGTGGCTTCTCAATTTATGGATATGTGACCATTTCAATTGGAATGCATTCGTTCATTTTGTTCGGATGTGAAGACTATATGTTGCAATTTCAACCCGTTTGATTCAGCTTCAATATTTGTCTGTCAATGTGCTAATGGATGTCAACCTCTTCAGGATGGCTCCTCCAACACGCACGACTCCGAATCCTGATCCGCCACCACCACCTCCACCTCCGGAGGCATGGCAAGCTGTGATGGCCGCTACCAATGCAAACACGCAGCTGATCATGCAACTTCTTCAAGAGCGCAACCCAAGGGAACCAGGGCCAAGGCAACAATCAGAATCACTTTGCTACACTCAACCAGTTCCTTGCTAACCAGCCAAAGACCTTCAGCAATTGTGTTGAGGCAACTGACGCTGATGATTGGCTCGTGGACATATGCAAGCATTTCGAGTGCAGTAACGTCAGGCCTGAGGACTTTGTCAAGTTCGCTCCTTCCAACTCAAAGACCAAGCTGCAGAATGGTTTCAGCAGTACAAAGATTCCAGAGGAGGCCGTGTGATTACCTGGGATGAATTCCGTCAAGACTTCAAAGCTCATCATATTCCTCAGAGCGTGGTTGAAAGCAAGCGTGAGGAATTCCGCAACCTGAAGCAAGGCTCTATGTCTGTTTACGAGTACAACAAGATGTTTCAGAAGCTCGCCCGTTTTGCTAAGCAGGACGTCCCTGACGAGAAGAGCATGATATATCAGTTCAGGGGTGGTCTCAGAGAAGAAATCCAGCTAGCTCTCGTTCCTCTTTGAGCCCAAGAGGTACGATGAGTTTTACAACATGGCAATGAAGCAAGAGACTGCTCAACTGAAGTGCGATGCTTCCAAGAAGCGAGTCAGAGATCAACTCCTTCTTCCTCAACTCAAGTGGCTAAGCAGCAGAAGTATTGGCTTCCTCCTCCTCCGTTCCGTCAGCCGTATCAGAAGAGCAAAGGTGGCAGTGGATCTTCCCACCAACGCAACCCTGGCTTTCAGAACAAGACTTCGTCTCAAGCTCCAAGATCAAGTGCTCCGTATCACCGTCCGCTTTCAGAGGTCACGTGCAACAAGTGCCAACAGAAGGGTCACTATGCCAACAAATGCTTCAATCAGAGGCGTCTCCCTCATCCTCCTCCTGTGAGATCGGCAAGTACAGCTGTGGTCAAGCATTAACCCCAAGTACGCCAAGGTCAACATGGTGAATGCAGCTCAGGCAGAGGACTCGTCAGATGTCATCATGGGTAACCTTCCTGTTAACGATATTCCTGCAAGAGTTCTTTTTGACACTGGTGCATCGCATTGTTTCATCTCGAGACCTTTTGCATCTAAGCATGATTTTGTTACTCAAGTGTTGCCGAAACCGTTGGCTATTGTCTCTCCGGCCCGTCAAATGACATCTCGAGTATGTGTTCTGGATGTTTCAATCACATTGGGTGACTATAAGTTCTTGTCCTCTACAAATGTTCTTGGTGACTCGGATATTGATCTTATTCTCAGAATGGATTGGCTTTCTAAGCACAAGGCTCAGCTTGATTGTGCTGCCAGGCAGATTCAATTCACTCATTCGTCGGATGTAATTGTCTTTGGCGCAAGGGATGATACCATCTGTCTGTTTTCTCTCAATGAGAAGGGTGAACTGGATGCCATCTCTCAAATTCCAGTCGTTTGCGAATATCAAGACGTCTTTCCAGAAGAGCTTCCAGGAATGCCTCCGCACCGGCCAGTTGAATTCGTTATTGATCTTGAGCCTGGCACGGAACCTGTGTGCAAACGTCCTTACAAGCTCGGACCTGAAGAGTTTTGAAGGAGCTGAAGAAGCAACTCGATATTCAAGAGGAATGGGTCTCATCCGGCCTAGTTCTTCTCCGTGGGGTTGTGGTGTTCTTTTTGTGAAGAAGAAGGATGGAACGGACCGACTTTGTGTTGACTACCGTCCATTGAACAAGAAGACTATCAAGAACAAATACCCACTTCCCAACATCAACGAGCTGTTCGAACAACTCAAAGGTGCTCAAGTATTCTCCAAGCTTGATCTCCGTATGGGCTATCACCAGATTCGAATCCGTGAGCAAGATATTCCCAAGACGGCTTTCAGAACAAGCTATGGTTCATATGAATACACTGTCATGTCTTTTGGCCTCGTCAACGCTCCGCCGACTTTCTCTCGCATGATGAACTTCATCTTCAACGCCTACACAAATGACTTTGTCTTGGTCTATCTCGATGACATTCTGGTCTTTTCGAAGAACAAGGAAGATCATGCCAAGCACTTGCGTTTGGTGCTCGATAAGCTCAGGAGAACATCAGTTCTACGCCAAGTTCTCAAAGTGCGAGTTTTGGCTCGATGAGGTTCTCTATCTTGGGCATATCATCTCTGCCAAGGGCATTGCGGTGAATCCTGAGAAGGTGTCTGCAATTGTGAATTGGGAACCACCTCAGAACGTGAAGCAACTCCGCAGCTTCCTTGGTCTCGCAAGCTATTGTCGAAGGTTCATTGAGAACTTTTCAAAGATCACGAAGCCGCTTTCGAACCTTCTCCAGAAGCACGTGAAGTACGTTTGGTCTCCGGAATGTGACATTGCTTTCAACACCCTGAAAGAGAAATTAGTCACTGCTCCAGTTCTGACTCCTCCTGATGAATCCAAACCATTCGAGGTCTTCTGCGATGCCTCTCTTCAAGGTCTTGGTGCAGTGTTGATGCAAGATAAGAAAGTTGTGGCTTATACCTCTCGCCATTTGAAGCCCAATGAGAAGAACTACCCCACTCATGACCTCGAGTTGGCGGTAGTTGTGCATGCTCTTTTGACTTGGAGACATCTCTTATTGGGAAGAAAAGTGGACATCTTCACTGACCACAAGAGTCTCAAGTACATCTTCACTCGGCCTAATCTCAACCTCAGGTAGACTCGTTGGGTCAAAATGATTCAAGAGTATAATCTGAGAATCGAATATACTCCAGGCAAGGCCAATGTGATTGCTGACGCTTTGAGCAGGAAGGCTTACTGCAACAGTCTGATTCTCAAGCCTTACCAACCCGAGCTTTGTGAAGCTTTCCACAAAATCAATCTGCAAGTTGTTCCTCAAGGTTTCCTCGCCAACCTTCAAGTCTCTCCTACTTTGGAAGATCAAATTTGCGAGGCTCAACTTCTTGATGCTATGGTGAAGAAGGCGAAGATTGGGATTGCCAAGAGTCAATCCAAGTACAAGTGCTATCGCCTTGATGACAAGGATACTCTCTTCTTCGAGGATCGCATTGTTGTGCCTAAAGGTGACCTCCATAAAGTCATTATGAACGAGGCTCACAATTCACTCCTCTCTATCCACCCTGGGAGTACGAAGATGTACCTGGACCTCAAGCAGGCTTATTGGTGGACTCGAATGAAGCGCGAGATTGCTCAGTTTGTGAATGAATGTGATGTCTGCAGAAGAGTGAAGGCAGAACACCAATGACCAGCTGGTCTCCTCCAACCTCTTGCCATTCCAGAATGGAAGTTTGACCACATTGAGATGGACTTCGTGACGGGATTTCCAAAGTCCAAGCGTGGCAATGATGCTATATTCATTGTCATCGACAAACTCACTAAAGTGGCTCATTTCCTGCCTATCAAAGAGTCTATCACCGCAGCTCAATTGGCGGAGCTTTATACCTCTCGGATTGTCTCTCTATACGGCATTCCACAGTTGATCTCTTCAGACCATGGCAGCATCTTTACCTCCAAGTTTTGGGATTCTTTTCAAAAGGCCATGGGCACCAACATCCGTTTCAGCACAGCTTTTCATCCTCAAACTAATGGTCAAGTCGAGCGTGTCAATCAGATTCTTGAGGATATGCTCAGGGCTTGCGTTATCTCCTTCGATATGAAGTGGGAAGATTGTCTCCCGTATGTCGAGTTCTCCTACAACAACAGTTTTCAAGAAAGTTCGGGCAAGGCCCCATTTGAAATTCTCTATGGCAGGAAGTGTCGTACTCCTCTTAACTAGTCAGAGACTGGTGAACGTCAACTTCTTGGAAATGACTTGATCTCAAAGGCAGAGGAAATGTGCAAAGTCATTCGAGATAACCTCAAAGCAGCGCAATCGCGCCAGAAGAGCTACTATGATAGTAAGCATCGTGATTTGGCCTTCGAGATCAGAGACCATGTTTACCTCCGTGTCTCTCCAATGAAAGGTACTCGTTGCTTCGGTATCAAAGGGAAGCTTGCCCCTAGATACGTGGGTCCTTTCAAGATCGTCAGCAAGAGAGGTGATCTCGCCTATCAACTCGAGCTTCCCTCCAACTTTGCAAATGTGCACGACGTGTTCCATGTCTCTCAGCTCCGCAAGTGCTTCAAGACCCCTGACTACACCGTTAACTTCGAAGACATTGATCTTCAAGAAGACCTTTCTTATCGTGAGCACCCCGTTGCTATTCTTGAAGAGACTGAACGCAAGACTCGCAATAAGTCAATCAAATTCCTCAAAGTCAAGTGGTCACACCATTCCGACCGTGAAGCCACATGGGAACGCGAGGATCACCTCTGTTCTGATTACCTGGCGTTTTCCCAGTCCTAGATCTCGGGACGAGATCCTTTCGTAGTGGTGGAGTGTTGTAACACCCCGGATGTAATTTACCTTATATGTATCCCAACTCTTGTCGTTTCCGGACTAAGTTATTTTATTTCCTCGGGTTCAGGTTTTGTCTCCGTGTGTTTGTTGCCTTTGTCATGCATCTCATATCATGTCATCATATGCATTGCATTTGCATACGTGTTTGTCTCATGCATCCGAGCATTTTCCCCGTTGTCCATTTTGCATTCCGGCGCTCCTATCTCCTCCGGTGCCCCTTTCTACCTATTTTCGTGTGTGGGGGTTAAACATTTCCGGATTGGACCGAGACTTGCCAAGCGGCCTTGGTTTACTACCGGTAGACCGCCTATCAAGTTTCGTGCCATTTGGACTTCGTTTGATACTCCAACGGTTAACCGAGGGACCGAGAAGGCCTCCTGTGTGTTGCAGCCCAACACCCTTCCAATTTGGCCCAAAACCCACCTAAACCCTCTTCATCACCTAGAGCGTTCGATCACGATCGTGTGGCCGAAAACCGCACTCCATTTGGAGCCTCCTAGCTCCCTCTATGCCTATATATAGATCCCCTCTCGAAATTCCCGGATCCCCTCCTACCCTAAACCCTAGCCCCGCTCCCTCTCCGTCGCCGGACAAAAATCGCCGGGCCGGACACGTCCGACCCGCGCCGCCGCCGCCACATGGCACGCCGCCATTCGCTCGCCCAAGGCCCACATCGACGAAGCCCGCCGGGCCCGTGGCCGGCCCGCCCGCGCCCGCGCACGGGCCAGAGGCTGCCGCCCGCGCCGCCTTTGTCCCTTCCCTCGTCGGCCGCCTCCGCCGCCCGCTAGCTCGACTCCGACCGCTGCCTCCCTCACCGACCACCACCACCATCGCCGAACTCCGCCGCAGCGCCTACCTCGCCGCCCCTCGCCCCCGTGGAGGCCGCGCGGTGCCCGAGCCGCACCACCTCGCCGTCCGGCCTCCGCCTCCCACGCGCTGGCAAGCGCCGCCAAGTCCGGCCACCGCGCTGCTCCTCCCCTCCGGCGAGCTACAGTGCAACGGCGGCGAACCTCGGGATCCATTCCGACCGGATCCAGATCTGGATCTGAAACTTCTCGGTTGACCTTTTTACCCTCGAACCCTAATCTTTTTGCAAACTTTGGCATGCTATAACTCTCTCATGGTAGATCTGATTTGTGCGTGTAGCATATCAAAATGTTCGTCTCAGAGAGTACATCATTTCATCTCATTGTATCATTTTCATTTGAGCTCATCTTGATGCCCGAAATGCTGTTGGAAGAGGGCTATGTGATAAAATTGCCAGATCTGTTTCATCAATTAGATATTTGTCATTTTTGCCATGATTAATGTGTGCATGATATGCTCCTGAGCTCTACATGAGTTTTGTTATGTGACATGCCATCTTTACATAGGTGCTTACCATGTATTTTTGTGATATTTGTGGTGACTAGCACAAGCTTGCAAAGTAGTGCATTCGGTAATGCTGATTTCAGGGACTTCGAAGTTCACTAAGTCCTTGTCTTGATTTTGTCATTATGCCATATGTTCATGTTGTTTCCTAGTGATCCATGCCTCTTTTCAGGATGATCAGTAAGGATGATTTTTTAAAATTGTGTTGCTCTATCCATCCATGTCTTTGTTTGCATTTATGGAGCACCCTAGCTTGAGTCAAACGAGCTCTACTTTTGCTATTTCGTGATTCCTGACAGATTGTTGACTTGTTAGCGATTTTGCCGAGGATGTTGTTAATTGATCCGTGCATGCTATGTTGTTGTTCTTGCCATGTCAAGCTTCTATGATATGTATTTTCGATGTGTGTATGCTTATTTTGTCATGCCATGCTCTGTAGTGAGTGCATCGTGATCGTGAACATGCCTACTCGTTAACTGATTTGCATGCTCCAGTTTTTCACTAAGTCTGAGATCTGATTATGTTTTTGCCATGTTCACATGCTTGCAATTGTATTTTCTGATCCCTTTTGGCTCAAGGTCACTAAGGGACTTTTGTTAAGTGCTTTGAGTAGCTTCATGCCATTCCTTGCTTTGCCATGTTAAGTTCATATAGTTTCAATGCTCTAAGGTGTGCTTCCTGATGTTAAATTCCAGACTTGTGTTAATTTCACTAAGTCTGAAACCTGTTATCATTTGCATTTTGCCATGCTTGTTTGAACCTGTTAATGGATGAATTAGCCGTAGCTCAGTGTTCATCTTTTGTCAAGTATCATGAATGGATCCCTTCCATGTATTTTGTTGTCATGTTTGAGTGTTGTAGCATAATTATCTTGATGCTTTTGGATGGCTACTTGCTGATTATCGCAGACCGGTGCCATATTTGTTTTGCTTGCCATTTCCAAACCGTGCATCCAATTCCGGTGATCTTTATATCGATTTCAACCGAAATCACCTCACCTTTCTAGTGTCACTCTTGGATTTCCATGTTGAGGCCAGGTTCAATCATTCCTTGTCAAATCTTGCATTTGCATCACATATCGCATCCCGCATAGCATACCATGTTTGCATCATGTTGTTCGAGCATTGCACGTGGTTGATTGTGTTCCTTTTGCTTGTTTGTCTTGTTTGGGTAGAGTCGGGAGACGAGTTCGATAACGAGGAGCCTGTTGAGTTTGCTTACGAGGATCAAGTCAACTCTGACAAGTTTGCAGGCAAGATGATCATATTCTCGAAATCACTTCTATCTTTGCTTGCTAGATGCTCGCTCTTTTGCTATGCCTATGCTACGATGCCTACCACTTGGTTATCATGCCTCCCAAATTGCCATGTCAAACCTCTAACCCACCATGTCCTAGCAAACCGTTGATTGGCTATGTTACCGCTTTGCTCAGCCCCTCTTATAGCGTTGCTAGTTGCAGGTGAAGATTGGAGATCGTTCCTTTTTGGAACATTGTTTATTATTGGGATATCACCATATTATATTGTTTATCTTAATGCACCTATATACTTGGTAAAGGGTGGAAGGCTCAGCCTTTTGCCTAGTGTTTTGTTCCACTCTTGCCGCCCTAGTTTCCGTCATATCGGTGTTATGTTCCTGGATTTTGCGTTCCTTACGTGGTTGGGTTATAATGGGAACCCCTTGATAGTTCGCCTTGAATAAAACTCCTCCAGCAATGCCCAACCTTGGTTTTACCATTTGCCACCTAGCCTCTTTTTCCCTTAGGTTTCCGGAGCCCGAGGGTCATCTTTATTTAACCCTCCCCCCCGGGCCAGTGCTCCTCTGAGTGTTGGTCCAAACTAGAGCCCCTTGCAGCGCCACCTCGGGGAAACTCGAGGGCTGGTTTTTAGTTGTACGAATTGCTTATCCGAGTGTGCCCTGAGAACGAGATATGTGCAGCTCCTATCGAGATTTGTCGGCACATTCGGGCGGTGTTGCTGGACTTGTTTTACCATTGTCGAGGATGTCTTGTAAAACCGGGATACCGAGTCTGATCGGAATGTCTCGGGAGAAGGAATATCCTTCGTTGACCGTGAGAGCTTGTGATGGGCTAAGTTGGGACTCCCCTGCAGGGATTTGAACTTTCGAAAGCCGTGCCCGCGGTTATGGGCAGATGGGAATTTGTTAATGTCCGGTTGTAGATAACATGAAACTTAACTTAATTAAAATGAATCAACCGCATGTGTAACCGTGATGGTCTCTTCTCGGCGGAGTCCGGGAAGTGAACACGGTGTTGGAGTAATGTTTGACGTAGGTTGTTCTAGGATCACTTCTTGATCATAGTTCTTCCTTCGTGCTTTGCCTTCTCTTCTCGCTCTCTTTTGCGAACAGGGTACTCACAGTTTACTTCCAAACCAGATGCAGGGACCGATGATACCTTTCCAGATGATGCTCTTGAGCTCAAGTGGGAGTTCGATGAAGACTCCCGCCATTACTATGTGTCTTTCCCAGATGATCAGTAGTGGTGCCCAGTTGGGGCGATCGGGGACCATGTCGCATGTTGGGGTTGATCTTTTATTTTGGTACCATAGTCGGACCATGAGTGTATTGGATGATTGTAATGTTATTCATGTATTGGTGTGACGTGGCGAGTGTAAGCCAACTATGTATCATTTTCCCTTTTATATATTTACATGGGTTGTTGTGAAGATTACCTTACTTGCGACATTTCTTTCAATGCGGTTATGCCTCTAAGTCGTGCTTCGACACGTAGGAGATATAGCCGCATCGAGGGCGTTACAACTGAGGAGAACATGGTATTGAGAATCAAAGAGAGAGAAGAAGTCATCTAGCTACTAGCTATGGACCCGTAGGTCTGTGGTAAACTACTCACGCTTTATCGGAAGGGCAATAGAGTTAATGTAGAAGCCCTCCGTGATCGAACCCCCCTCCGGCAGGGTGCCGGAAAAGGTCCCTAGATGGGATCTCATGGGTACAAAAGGTTGCAGTGATGGAAAAGTCTTTTCGTGGATGCTTCTGGTGGTTTGGGAATATATGTGAATATATAGGCGAAGAAATTAGGTCAGGGGAGTCACGAGGGGCCCCGAAGGGTGGGGGCGCGCCCTCCCCCCTTGTGGCCACCTCGTGGCTCTTCCGACTTGATATCCAAGTCTCTGGGTATCTTCTGGTCCAAGAAAAATCATCGCGAATGTTTCATTCTGTTTGGTATTCTTTTTCTGCGAAACTCAAAAACAAGGAAAAAGCAGAAACTGGCACTGAGCTCTACGTTAATAGGTTAGACCCAAAAATAACGTAAAATAGCATATAAATGCATATAAAACATCCAAAACAGATAATATAATAGCATGGAACAATAAAAAATTATAGATACGTTGGAGACGTATCAAGCATCCCCAAGCTTAATTCATGTTGTAACGCCCTGAGACCGATGTGCCAGGTGTCCTCCGGTTATTCGCTGTTGTTGCATTGTCATTGCTTGCGTGTCATGCATTGCATATCATGTCATCATGTGCATTTCATTTGCATACATGTTCGTCCCATGCATCCGAGCATTTTCCCCATTGTCCGTTTTGCATTCCGGCGCTCCTATGTCCTTTGGTGGTCCTTTCTACCTCTTTACGTGTGCGGGTGTTAAACATTTTTGGATTGGACCGAGACTTGTCATGTGGCCTTGGTTTACTACCGGTAGTCCGCCTGTCAAGTTTCGTGCCATTTGGACTTCGTTTGATACTCCAACGGTTAACCGAGGGACCGAAAAGGCCTCGTGTGTGTTGCAGCCCAACACCCCTCCAAAGTGGCCCAAAACCCACCTAAACCTCCTCCATCATCTCGGTCGTTCGATCACGATCGCGTGGCCGAAAACCGCACCTCATTTGGACTCTCCTAGCTCCCTCTACCTATAAAAAGGCCTCCTCCAAAAATTCGGGCGAAACCCTAGCAATCTTCCTCCTTCCACCGCCAGACACTTTTCCCGCGCCGACGGACATGTCCGCCCGTCACCGCGCCGCCGCTCCCAGCCTCTCCTGGGCCGCCACGTGGCAAGCGCCGCCGCGCGCCGCCGCAGGCCCGTGAGCCCATGGCCGGCCCTCCCGGCCCGCACTTCGCGCGCCTGCCGTGAGCGCCGGCCCGAGCCTGCCCTGAGCACCGGCCCGCGCCTCCCCGCACCCTCCGTCCGCCGGCGCCGCCACCAGCCCCCCGGGCGCCATCGCCGGCCGCCGCTCCGCCGTGTGGGACCCTCGCTGGCGCCGCCATCCGCGCGTCGCCGCCCCACTCCTCCTCCTCCGCCGCAGCCGCGCCTCCCCGCCGCCTCTCCGGCTCGGATCCGGCGGGATCCGGCGCCCCGACCTCGCCGGCCCTCTTCTCCGACCTCCGGTGACCCTCCGGCGAACTTCGAGCTCCGTGCGCTACAGTAACTCCGGCGAGATCCCGATCTGGATCTGAGATCTAAATCTCCACGGTTGACTTTTTCCCTACCAACCCTAGAATTTTTGCAATCTTCATCATGTTGTATCTCTGCATCCGTAACTCCAATTTACCCGTGTAGCATATCAAAATGTTCGCCTCAACGAGTACATCATTTCATCTCATTGCATCTTGCCATTTTTGTTGGTGTAGTTGTGTGTGTGTGTAGTGTTGGGTGTTGTATTGCGTGAGGTCTACAATGAGTGCTATAAGTGTGCGTAATTCGTTAATGCTGATTTCAGGGACTTAGAATTTCTAAGTCCTTGTCCTGATTTTGTCGTTATGGCCATATGTTCATGTGTTGTTTCCTAGTGATCCGTGCCTCTTTTGAGGATGATCAGTAAGGATGTTTGTTAACATTGTGGTGCTCTATCCATCCATGTCTTTGTTTGCATTTATGGAGCACCCTAGCTTGAGTCAATCGAGCTCTACTTTTGCTATATCGTGAATCCTGGCAGATTGTTGACTTGTTAGCGATTTTGCCGAGGATGTTGCTATTGATCCGTGCATGCTATGTGTTGTTCTTGCCATGTATAGCTTCTATGCCATGTATTCTTGATGGGTGTATGCTTAGTTTGTCATGCCATGCTCTGTAGTGAGTGCATCGAGCTGTAAACATGCCTACTCGTTAACTGATTTGCATGCTCCAGTTTTTCACAAGTCTGAATCTGTTTATGTTTTTGCCATGTTCACATGCTTGCAATTGTATTTTCTGATCCCTTTTGGCTCAAGGTCACTAAGGGACTTTTGTTAAGTGCTTTGGCTTCATGCCATGCCTTGCTTTGCCATGTTAAGTTCCTGTAGCATGTAGTTTTCATGCTCTAAACATTGCTTCCTGATGATAAATTCCAGACTTGTGTTAATTTCACTAAGTCTGAAACTTGTTATCGTTTGCACTTTTGCCATGCTTGTTTGAACCTGTTATTGAGTGAATTAGCCGTAGCTCAGTGTTCATCTTTTGTTAAGTTCTTGAATGGATCCCTGCCATGTATTTTGTTTCATGTTTGTGTTGAGCATATTTATCTTGTTTTTTAGATGTTTGTTGTTAATGTGGCTTTTGTTTAGTTGGGTTGGGGGTAGGTAGGGCGTTTTTGAGGCGCATTGGTTGAGGACGGCTACTTGCGTGTTGTTGTATAGTGTCGCAGACCGTGCCATATTTGTGTTTTGCTTGCATTTCCAAATCGTGCATCGGATTGTGATCTTAATATCGTTTTCAAAGAGGAAACCGAAATCTGGTGATAAGTGTGACCGCTCTGCAGTTCTTTCCCAATTGGAACTCTTGGATGTTTCCCATGTTTGTAGTGGCCAGGGTTCAAGTCGGTTTCTTTTTGGGGCTCATATTCATTGTGGGGCTATATTAGTCGATTCACATACCCTACCGTCCCGCATATCATACATGTTCGTGTGTTGGTTGTTATTACTATGTGTTGTGGTTGTTTACTATTTTGCTTTTCGGTGTTGCTTCTTCGGGTTGGTTCCGTAACGTCGCGTTTGTGAGGACCCGTTCGACTACGTCCGTTTTGTCTTCTTCATGGACTCGTTTCTTCTTCCTTGCGGGATTCAGGCAAGATGATCATACCCTCGAAATCACTTCTATCTTTGCTTGCTAGTTGCTCGCTCTTTTGCTATGCCTATGCTGCGATACCTACCACTTGCTTATCATGCCTCCCATATTGTTGAACCAAGCCTCTAACCCACCTTGTCCTAGCAAACCGTTGTTTGGCTATGTTACCGCTTTGCTCAGCCCCTCTTATAGCGTTGTTAGTTGCAGGTGAAGATTGAAGTTTGTTCCTTGTTGGAACATGGAGATGTTGTTCCTTGTTGGAACATGTTTACTTGTTGGGATATCACAATATATCTTATTTAATTAATGCATCTATATACTTGGTAAAGGGTGGAAGGCTCGGCCTTATGCCTGGTGTTTTGTTCCACTCTTGCCGCCCTAGTTTCCGTCATATCGGTGTTATGTTCCCGGATTTTGCGTTCCTTACGCGGTTGAGCTTGTGATGTGCTAAGTTGGGACACCCCTACAGGGATTTGAACTTTCGAAAGCTGTGCCCGCGGTTATGGGCAGGTGGGAATTTGTTAATGTCCGGTTGTAGAAAACCTGAAGTTGACCTTAATTAAAATACATCAACCGTGTGTGTAACCGTGATGGTCTCTTCTCGGCGGAGTCCGAGAAGTGAAGACGGTGTTCGAGTTATGCTTGACGTAGGTTGTTCTAGGATCACTTCTTGATCATAGATTTCTCGACCATGCTTTTGCCTTCTCTTCCCGCTCTCATTTGCGTATGATAGCCACCATATATGTTAGTCGCTTGCTGTAGCTCCACCTCATACCATTACCTTACCTATAAGCTTAAATAGTCTTGATCACGAGGGTGTGAGATTGCTGAGTCCCCGTGACTCACAGATACTTCCAAAACCAGTTTGCAGGTGCCGATGTTACCGAGCAGGTGACGCAACCAAGCTCAAGGAGGAGCTCGATGAAGATCTTGTCCTTTGTATTATTTCGTTTTCAGTTGATCAGTAGTGGAGCCCAGTTAGGGTCGATCGAGGGACCTTGTTGCATTTGGGGTTGTTCTTTATTTTGGTTCCGTAGTCGGACCTTGATTGTATTTGGATGTTGTAATGCTTTATTCTTGTATTGTTGTGAAGTGGCGATTGTAAGCCAACTATGTATCTTTTCCCTTATGTATTACATGGGTTGTGTGAAGATTACCTCACTTGCGACATTGCTTTCAATGCGGTTATGCCTCTAAGTCGTGCTTCGACATGTGGGAGATATAGCTGCATCGAGGGCGTTACAAGTTGGTAATCAGAGCCATCCCCGACCTTAGGAGCCCCCTACTTGATCTAATCGTTGGCATTGTTGAGTCTAGAAAAATGTTTTGAGTCATTTAGGAATTATATATCGGAGAGTTAGGAATTCTTTTTACTTCCCAGTCCCTTCGTCGCTCTGGTGAGGTATCCTGACGTAGAGTTTTGACTCTTCTCTTCTCAAATTTCACTTAAAATTTTTTTAGCATCACGTGGGTATCTTGGAATCGTTCCGATGGTTTTGTGACGAGAACATTGTTCTTGGTGCCTCCTGTCATTTAGGGGTTGTGGCAGTGTCCCGGGAGTTGAGCTCCGAGGTGTTGTCGTCACAATTTTATCGTTGCAGTTCTGGAATACCTGAGTTTAGTTTTCGCCGACATCGAAAATCTCTTTTATGCAGTTGTTGGTGAGATAACCTCGACGCCACCCAGTACTGGGGCGGGAGTTCGGGAGTATTGCCATAACTCGTATAACGGATGCTTTTTGAAGGTTGAGGTAAACGATTTCTGAAGGTTTCTTGGTTATGTGTTGAAGGATGGATAGAGCTGGATGTAGGATTTGTTAGTTTTGGGTCAGCTATTATGCTTCCCCTGTATCCCCAACACCTGATTGCATAACCGGAAAATTTCGGGAGTTTATAAGTGGGAATTCAAGTAGCTCTTAGGATATCTTTCCGACAGATGTATGATTTGAAATTGGGGTTCGACGTCTAGTGGTCCGCCTATTCACGGTCGGTTTTACAGTGGTCTCGTTGTGTCTTAAAGAGTCCTTGGCTATGCTGACTCGGGGATGCTTTGTATGTCATGTGCACTGCCTTGTACATGATGGTGCCGTACGATCGAGCCCGTGTAGGCCCCACCACGAAAACTTTGAACGAAATCTCTATCATATGTTTGTTCCGGCTTATTCCGCAAGCCAATCCTTTGTTTTGTTTTGAGTTGTGGTATTCGAGTTGCTTCAATGTCAAGTGATGATTCCGTACCTTCCCCAAATGGTGTTCTCATACTCCGATGTGAATACCAATCCTTCATGACAATCGAGATTGTCATGTCAATCCTTTTCACCGGTGTGTTTCTCTTCTAGTGGATCCGATCACTTCAACATTCGCAACATCAATTATCAGTTCTTCTCAACGGTGTTTGCTTCATCCGTTCCAAGTTTTCTTTGTTTTTCCCCCCCCCCCCCCCCTTTTTTTTCGAGGACCCAGATTTCTTTTCCAACTATCCATTTTATCGATGGAAGTCTCTCCATTCTTTTCCTTCACGTTCCTACACGGTGATTCTCTTGAAGATGCTCTACTCATTCGTCATTCTTCATTCTTTTCTTCTCCGGTGGATTCAAGTCAAGATTTCAGTGTTGATCATATTCTTTTCCGTATTTCAAATGCTTTTCTTATGCCGGTGCACCTCATAATCATTCCCCGCTTGATATTCATTTGTTCCGGAGTGCTCAAGATATCTCGAAGATTCGTGTTTCCACTCTGCTTTCGTTCCATTCAACCAGTGCTTTCTCTCTTTTAAATCATTCTACGGTGTATCTTTTGAGTGGGCCCTAACCCACAGGTCTTTTCCCATGATCTTACCTGACTCTTCTTATTCTCCCGAAGTTTTTCTCAAATCTTCTAAAGTGTGACGTAAGTATGAATTATCATCAGTCAAATGTTTTTCTCCAAGATCTGGCGAATTCTTTTCATTGTTGGCTCAACCTTTCCAATTTTTCATTCCGGAGTGCCTCAACAATACTTGGTGGTGTTTCTCGTTGTCATTCTCAGATTTTGAAGACCGAAGAAGAGTTTTTCCTCCATATCTTATCCGTTCGCTCAAAGATTCGTCATTCTAGCTTGTTGCCATCCTCTCATAGTTGTTTTTGGATTGTGAGAATTCTTTTCACCTATACGGAGAAAATTCAAGAGTCTTCTCAGTTTGATTATCCGGAGTCCATCAATTCAGGTTTATTCATTCTCAGCTTTCAGTTATCATTCTCCAAACTTACTGGTGCATCATTCAAGAGATCTCTAATCAGTCGTGATTCCTTTGTTCTCATGGATCTAAATTCTCTCAAGCATCTTCATTTATTTGCTAATTCTTACCGGTGATTCATCCCTTTTACTTCGTTCATTTCCAATTCTTACGGTGGTTCGTTCAAGATTTGTCTTCTTTATCAATTTATTCGTTGTTCCAATCCTACCGGTGTTTCGTTGAAGACCTTCTCTAGTTGGCGCGATATCTATCTTAATCCTTTCTACGAGAATAAGTAGTGTGCCAAATTCGTTGATTGTCATCAATTTAATTGGTGAAGGATAAGCATAATCTAATTCTTATTCTTGTTTCATCCATATGTTAATATTTTGTTCCGGAGTTTGTTCACGATGATTAAATTCTTGGTTTCAAGTGCTCGTCTTTCTTTCCCGGAGTTCCAAGCTCTAATTATCACGGGGATCCATCTAAATCATTACAAGGTTTCACCTTGTGTTTCCAACTTCTCTTTATTTTCGTTATTCTTTTTGTTTACCGGAGTTCTTCATGAAGGTTCTACATGATGGTTCATCAAGGATTTATATTTCCTTCTCGAAGTGTTCATCGAGATTCTTTTCAGAGGAGCTCAAGCATTCTTCATCTTTCAATCCGGAGTGCAATTCTTTCACGCATATCTTTTGAGGTGGTGTTATGTCATTCTTGATAATTTGAGTTCATGTCTCATGATTCACATGTTGTTAAGAATGAGGTATTTTAAGTCCATCAACCTCTTCATTGGAGTTATCTGGGGTTATAGTACACCTAAAGCCTTCCCTAAGGATTGTTGCTAATTATGGTGCTTATAAGTGATCCAAGTTCTTCATCTATCCTCCCGGTGAAATATTTTTCTCGTCTCCTTGTTCATACCAAATCCAATCTTTTTCCGCGAGTGGCAGGTTGTCACCTCATAATTTGAGATGTATTCCATAAGACCATATTAAGCTTACTCTTTTTTGTTGTTGGTTTTCTAAGAACTCCGTTCAACCCTTCTCCAAAAGATGCCTTTTTAAGCTATGTTGTGACAGAAGTCGGCATTTTCTTCTCCATTCTTCTCTTTCAATTATCTATATTCTATTCTTTCGTTCCGGAGGCATTGTGATGTTGATCTTCTCAACCCATCATCTCATTTGTCAAAGATCATGTTCTTTACATGATTGTCCATTTAACCGGAGTGTCGTGCCCTCTTTTCAAGTTCTATCACCTTATCAAGTTCTTATTCAATTCCTTTCTTTTTAATCGGAGTGCTGCCCGAAGTTGTTCTTCCTTGTTCCTCTTGTCTAACGGAGTGTTTTTAAACTTCGTCATATCCGTTGTATTCTTTTCTCGATATGGCTTAACCTTTTCAAGGTTCTTTGGTCTCACTCATTTGTCAAATAAGCAACTTAGTTTACCTTTTCTCTTCCTCTTCCGTTTTCCCTCCGGTGCCATTCTAGATCTCGGGACGAGATCCTCTCATAGTGGTGGAGTGTTGTAATGCCCCGAGACCGATGTGCCAGGTGTCCTCCAGTTATTTGCTGTTGTTGCGTTGTCATTGCTTGCGTGTCATGCATTGCATATCATGTCATCATGTGCATTTCATTTGCATACATGTTCGTCCCATGCTTCCGAGCATTTTCCCCGTTGTCCGTTTTGCATTCCGGTGCTCCTATGTCCTCCGATAGTCCTTTCTACCTCTTTACGTGTGCGGGTGTTAAACGTTTTCATATTGGACCGAGACTTGTCATGCGGCCTTGGTTTACTACCAGTAGACCGCCTGTCAAGTTTCGTCCCATTTGGACTTCGTTTGATACTCCAACGGTTAACCGAGGGACCGAAAAGGCCTCGTGTGTGTTGCAGCCCAACACCCCTCCAAAGGGGCCCAAATCCTACCTAAACCTCCCCCATCATCTCGGTCGTTCGATCACGATCGCGTGGCCGAAAACCGCACCTCATTTGGACTCTCCTAGCTCCCTCTACCTATAAAAAGGCCTCCTCCAAAAATTCGGGCGAAACCCTAGCAATCTTCCTCCTTCCACCGCCGGACACTTTTCCCGCGCCGACGGACATGTCCGCCCGTCCCCGCGCCACCGCTCCCAGCCTCTCCTGGGCCGCCACGTGGCAAGCGCCGCCACGCATCGCCGCAGGCCCGCGAGCCCACGGCTGGCCCTCCCGGCCCGCACTCCGCGCGCCTGCCGTGAGCGCCGGCCCGCGCCCTCCGTCCGCCGGCGCCGCCGGCCGCCGCTCCGCCGCATGGGATCCTCGCCGGCGCCGCCATCCGCGCTCGCCGCCCCACTCCTCCTCCTCCGCCGCAGCCGCGCCTCCCCGCCGCCTCTCCGGCTCGGATCCGGCGGGATCCGGCGCCCCGACCTCGCCGACCCTCTTCTCCGACCTCTGGTGACCCTCCGGCAAACTTCGAGCTCCGTGCGCTACATTAACTCCGGCGACATCCCGATCTGGATCTGAGATCTAAATCTCCACGGTTGACTTTTTCCCTACTAACCCTAGAATTTTTGCAATCTTCATCATGTTGTATCTCTCCATCCGTAACTCCGATTTGCGTGTGTAGCATATCAAAATGTTCGTCTCGACGAGTACATCATTTCATCTCATTGCATCATTTTCATTTGAGCTCATCTTGATGCCCGAAATGCTGTTGGAAGAGGGCTATGTGAGTAATTTGTCAGATCTATTTCATCAAATAGCTTTTTGTCATTTTTTCCATGTTTAATGTGTGCATGCTATGACCCTGAGCTCTACATGTGTTTTGTTATATGCCATGCCTTCTTTACAGAGGTTCTTGCCATGTATTTTTGTGTTATTTGTGGTGACTAGTACAAGATTGCAAAGTAGCGTAATCGTTAACGCTGATTTCAGGGACTTAGAATTTCACCAAGTCCTTGTCCTATTTTTGTCGTTATGCCATATGTTCATGTTGTTTCCTAGTGATCCTTGCCTCTTTTGAGGATGATCAGTAAGGATATTTTGTTAATATTGTGGTGCTCTATCCATCCATGTCTTTGTTTGCATTTATGGAGCACCCTAGCTTGAGTCAATCCAGTTTTTCACAAAGTCTAAATCCCTTTATGTTTTTGCCATGTTCAGATGCTTGCAATTGTATTTTCTGATCCCTTGTGGCTCAAGGTCACTAAGGGACTTTTGTTAAGTGCTTTGATTAGCTTCATGCCATGCCTTGATTTGCCATGTTAAGTTCCTGTAGCATGTAGTTTTCGTGCTCTAAACATTGCTTCCTGATGATAAATTCCAGGCTTGTGTTAATTTCACTAAGTCTGAAACCTGTTATCGTTTGCACTTTTGCCATGCTTGTTTGAACCTGTTATTGAGTGAATTAGCCGTAGCTCAGTGTTGATCTTTTGTTAAGATTCTTGAATGGATCTCTTCCATGTATTTTTTTGCCATGTTTGGGTGCTTGTAGAATATTTATCTTGATGCATTTAGATGGCTACTTGCTGTTTATCGCAGACCGGTGCCATATTTGTTTTGCTTGCCATTTCCAAACCGTGCATCCGATTCCGGTGATCTTTATATAGTTTTCAACCGAAATCACCTCATCTTTCCAGTGGAACTTTCTTGGATTTCCATGTTTGAGGCCAGGTTCCAATCATTCCTTTGCAAAATCATGCATATGCATTCACATACCGCATCCCGCATATCATACCATTGTTCGTGTGTGGTTGTTTAGTATGTGTGTTCTTTGTTTCCGGTGTTGCTTCTTCGGGTTGGTTCCGGTAACATCGCGTTTGTGAGGACCCGTTCGACTACGTCCGTTTTCTTCTTCATGGACTCGTTCTTCTTCCTTGCGGGATTTCAGGCAAGATGACCATACCCTCGAAATCACTTCTATCTTTGCTTGCTAGTTGCTCGCTCTTTCGCTATGCCTATGTTGCGATACCTACCACTTTCTTATCATGACACCCATATTGTTGAACCAAGCCTCTAACCCACCTTGTCCTAGCAAACCGTTGTTTGGCTATGTTACCGCTTTGCTCAGCCCCTCTTATAGCGTTGTTAGTTGCAGGTGAAGATTGAAGTTTGTTCCTTGTTGGAACATGGAGATGTTGTTCCTTGTTGGAACATGTTTACTGTTGGATATCACAATATCTCTTATTCTAATTAATGCATCTATATACTTGGTAAAGGGTGTAAGGCTCGGCCCTATGCCTGGTGTTTTGTTCCACTCTTGCCGCCCTAGTTTCCGTCATATCGGTGTTATGTTCCCGGATTTTGCGTTCCTTACGCGGTTGGGTTATAATGGGAACCCCTTGATAGTTCGCCTTGAATAAAACTCCTCCAGCAAGGCCCAACCTTGGTTTTACCATTTGCCACCTAGCCTTTTTCCCTTGGGAGTCGCGCATCCCGAGGGTCATCTTTATTTTAACCCCCCCCCCCCAGGCCAGTGCTTGTCTAAGTGTTGGTCCGAACTAGAGTCCTTTGCAGCGCCACCTCGGGGAAACTTGAGGGCTGGTTTCAGTTGTACGGAGCGCTCATCCGGTGTTGCCCTGTGAACGAGATATGTGCAGCTCCTATCAGGATGTCGGCGCATCGGGCGGTATTGTTGGTCTTGTTTTACCTGTCGAAATGTCTTGTAACCGGGATTCCGAGCCTGGTCGGGTCTTCCCGCTAGAAGGAATATCCTTCGTTGACCGTGAGAGCTTGTGATGGGCTAAGTTGGGACACCCCTGCAGGGATTTGAACTTTCGAAAGCCGTGCCCGCGGTTATGGGCAGGTGGGAATTTGTTAATGTCCGGTTGTAGAAAACCTAAAGTTGACCTTAATTAAAATACATCAACCGCGTGTGTAACCGTGATGGTCTCTTCTCGGCGGAGTCCGAGAAGTGAAGATGGTGTTGGAGTTATGCTTGACGTAGGTTGTTCTAGGATCACTTCTTGATCATAGATTTCTCGACCATGCTTTTGCCTTCTCTTCCCGCTCTCATTTGTGTATGATAGCCACCATATATGTTAGTCGCTTGCTGCAGCTCCACCTCATACCTTTACCTTACCTATAAGCTTAAATAGTCTTGATCACGAGGGTGTGAGATTGCTGAGTCCCCGTGACTCACAGATACTTCCAAAACCAGTTTGCAGGTGCCGATGCTACCGAGTAGGTGACGCAACCAAGCTCAAGGAGGAGCTCGATGAAGATCTTGTCCTTTGTCTTTTTTCGTTTTCAGTTGATCAGTAGTGGAGCCCAGTTGGGGTCGATCGGGGGACCTTATCGCATTTGGGGTTGTTCTTTATTTTGGTTCCGTAGTCGGACCTTGATTGTATTTGGATGTTGTAAAGCTTTATTCTTGTATTGTTGTGAAGTGGCGATTGTAAGCCAACCATGTATCTTTTCCCTTATGTATTACATGGGTTGTGTGAAGATTACCTCACTTGCGACATTGCTTTCAATGCGGTTATGCCTCTAAGTCGTGCTTCGACACGTGGGAGATATAGCCGCATCGAGGGCGTTACATGCTCTTCCTCGAGTAGGTAAATGATAAAAGCAGCATTTTTATGTGGAATGCTACCTAACATATTTATCCATGTAATTCTCCTTATTGTTGCATGAATGTACAGATCCATAAGATTCAAAACAAAAGTTTAATATTGACATAAAAACAATAATACTTCAAGCATACTAACAAGGCAATTATGTCTTCTCAAAATAACATGGCCAAAGAAAGCTTATCCCTACAAAATCATATAGTCTGGCAATGCTCCATCTTCATCACCCAAAATATTCAAATCATGCACAACCCTGATGACAAGCCAAGCAATTGTTCCAAACTTTTGATGTTCTCAAACTTTTGTAACTTTCACGCAATACATGAGCGTGAGCCATTTACATAACACTATTGGCGGAATAGAATATGGTGGTTGTGGAGAAGACAAAAAAGAAGGAGATGGTCTCACATCAACTAGACGTATCAATGGGTTGTGGATATGCCCATCAATAGATATCAATGTGAGTGAGTAGGGATTGCCATGCAACGGATGTACTAGAGCTATAAGTTTATGAAAGCTCGAAAAGAAAACTAAGTGGTTGTGCATCCGGTTTGCTTGCTATGAAGACCTAGGGCAATTTGAGGAAGCCCATCGTTGAAATATACAAGCCAAGTTCTATAATGAAAAATTCCCACTAGCATATGAAAGTGACAACATAGGAGACTCTCTATCATGAAGATCATGGTGCTACTTTGAAGCACAAGTGTGGAAAAAGGATAGTAACATTGCCCCTTCTCTCTTTTTCTCTCGTTTTTTTGGGCCTTCTCTTTTTTTGGGCATTCTCTTTTCTTTTATTTCCTCAAATGGGACAATGCTCTAATAATGAAGATCATCACACTTTTATTTACTTACAGCTCAAAAATTACAACTCGATACTAGAACAAAATATGACTCTATGAATGCTTCCGGCGGTGTACCAGGATGTGCAATGACTCAAGAGAGACATGTATAAAAATGATGAAAGGTGGCTTCGCCACAAATATGATGTCAACTACATGATCATGCAAAACAATATGACAATGATGAAGCATGTCATAATAAACGGAATGGTAGAAAGTTGCATGGAAATATATCTCGGAATGGCTATAGAAATGCCATAATAGGTAGGTATGGTGGCTATTTTGAGGAAGGTATATGGTGGTTGTATGGTACCGGTGAAAGTTGTGCGACACTAGAGAGGCTAGCAATGGTGGAAGGGTGAGAGTGTGTATAATCCATTGACTTAACATTAGTCATAAAGAACTCACGCACTTATTACAAAAATCTATTAGTCATCAAAACAAAGTACTACGCGCATGCTCCTAGGGGGATAGATTCGTAGGAAAAGACCATCGCTTGTCCCCGACCGCCACTCATAAGGAAGACAATCAAAAAATACGTCATGCTCCAACTTCGTTACATAAAGGTTCACCATACATGCATGCTACGAGATTCACAAACCTCAACACAAGTATTTCTCAAATTCACAATTACTCACTAGCATGACTCTAATATCACCATCTTTATATCTCAAAACACTCATAAGGAACAAACGTCTCATAGTATTTAATGCACTTTATATGAAAGTTTTTATTATATCCCTCTTGGATGCCTATCATATTAGGACTAAATTTATAACCAAAGCAAATTACCATGCTGTTTAGAGACTCTCAAAACAATATAAGTGAAGTATGAGAGTTCAACAATTTCTATAAAATAAATCCACCGGCGTGCTCTAAAAAGAATAAGTGAAGCACTAGAGCAAAATTACCTAGCTCAAAAGATATAAGTGAAGCACATAGAGTATTCTAATAAATCATGATTCATGTGTGACCCTCTCAAAAGGTGTATATAGTAGGGATGATTGTGGCAAACTAAATGGCAAAAACTCAAATCATACAAGACGCTCCAAGGAAAATACATATCGTGTGGTGAATAAAAATATAGCCTGAAGTAAAGTTACCGATAGACAAAGACGAAAGAGGGGATGCCTTCCGGGGCATCCCCAAGCTTGGGCTCTTGGTTGTCCTTGAATATTACATTTGGGTGCCTTGGGCATCCCCAAGCTTAGGATCTTGCCACTCCTTATTCCATAGTCTATCAAGTCCTTACCCCAAACTTGAAATTTTCACAACACAAAACTCAACAGAAAATCTTATAAGCTTCGTTAGTATAAGAAAATAAATCACCACTTTTAGTACTGTTGTGAACTCATTCTTTATTTATATTTGTGTAATATCTATTGTATTCCAACTTTTGCATGGTTCATACCCTCCGATACTACCCATATATTCATCAAAATAAGCAAACAAAACATAGAAAACGGAATCTGTCAAAAACAGAACAATATGTAGTAATCTGTAACTCCCGAATACTTCTGCAACTCAAAAAATTCTAAAATTATGAAAACATAATAAATTTATTTATTAATATTCTGCAAAAACAATCAGTATTTTATCACGCTTCTGTTAAAAATGAGAATTGTTTTCCTTAGCGCAAAAGTTTCTGTTTTTCAGCGAGATCAAATCAACTATCACCGTAAGCCATCCTAAAGGTCTTACTTGGCACAAACACTAATTAAAACATAAAACCACATCTAACCAGAGGCTAGATGAATTATTCATTGCAAAACAGAAGCAAAAAAGCAAAGAACAAAAATAAAATTGGGCTGCCTCCCAACAAGCGTTATTGTTTAACGCCCTTAGCTAGGCATAAAAACACAAATAGATCTAGGTATTGTCATCTTTGGTATGCAATCCATAAGTAGCTCTCATAATAGATTCGCATGGAAATTTAATTTTCTTTCTTGGAAAGTGTTCCATGCCCTTCCTTAACGGAAATTGATATCTAATGTTTCCTTCTTTCATATCAATAATTGCACCAATCGTTCTAAGGAAAGGTCTACCAAGAGTAATAGGACATGTAGGATTGCAATCTATATCAAGAATAATGAAATCTACGGGAACATAATTCTTATTTGCAACAATAAGAACATCATTAATCCTTCCCATAGCCTTCTTAATAGTGGAATCCGCAAGATGCAAATCTAAAGAGAACAATCATCAAATTCATGGAAACCTAACAGATCACATAAAGTTTTTGGAATAGTTGAAACACTAGAACCCAAATCACACAAAGAATGGCACTCATAATCTTTAATATTAATCTTAATAGAGGTCCCCACTCATCATAAAGTTTTATAGGGATAGAAACTTCCAATTCAAACTTTTTTTCAAAAGATTGCATCATAGCATAAACGATATATTTAGTAAAAGTTTTGTTTTGATTATAAGCATGAGGAGAATTAAAAATAGATTGCAACAAGGAAATACAATCTATTAAAGAACAATTATCATAATTAAATTCCTTGAAATCCAAAAGAGTGGGTTCATTGCTACTTAAAGTTTTGACCTCTCCAATCCCACTTTCATCAATTTTTACATCAAGATCTAAAAACTCCGAATCATTGGGATGCCTTTTAACTAAGGTTGACTCATCTCCAGTCCCATCTTTATCAAGATTTATATTGGAAAACAAAGATTCAATAGGAGTCACATCAATCACTTTAAGATCTTCATCATTATGTAAGGACTCCGGTTTAGTGGCCATCTTATTTACTAAGGTAGCTTGTTTATCAGAAATTTGGCCTACTAAATTTTCAAGATGAGCAAACTGAGATTTCAAACCAGAAAATTCCTTAGACATATCATCGAGCTCTTTATTCATGTACTCCATAAAACTTATCTTCTCCGTAAGCTCATTTCTAAAGAAACTATTATGCTCAAATTGTAAAGACATGAAGCTCCTAACATTATTTTCAATTTATTCCAACCTCCTAAAGTGAGGATCAACATTCTTTGGTTGAGACATAAAGGCAAGCAAGCACACCAACACATGGCAAGCAAACGAAGAAGACAAACGGAAGAGGGGCGAAGACAAGGCAAATCTTTTCGAAAATCATTTAAGAAGTGGGGGGAGGGAAATGAGAGGCGAATGGTGAATAATGTAATGCAAGATATGAGAGTTTATGATGGGTACTTGGTATGTCTTGACTTGGCGTAGATCAACGGCGCTAGAAATTCTTCCTGCTACTTCTTGAGCTTGCGTTGGTTTTTCCCTTTAAGAGGAAAGGGTGATGCAGCAAAGTAGAGATAAGTATTTCCCTCAGTTTGAGAACCAAGGTATCAATCTAGTAGGAGACAATGCACAAATCACCTAATACATGCACAAACAATCAAACAACTTGCACCCAACACGATAAAGGGGTTGTCAATCCCTTCACGGTTACTTGCAAAAGTGAGATCTGATAGAGATAGATGAAACTAAAGAAACGATAAAGAAAATATTTTGGGTTTTGGTTTATAGATCGGAAAGTAAAAGATTGCAAAAATAGTAGATCGGAAACTAATATTCTAGATAGGAAACTTGTATGATGGAAAATAGACCCTGGGCCATAGGTTTCACTAGAGACTTCTCTCATGATGGCAAATAATACGGTGGGTGAACAAATTACTGCCGAGCAATTGATTGAAAAACGCAAAGTTATGACGATATCTAAGGCAATGATTATGAAATATAGGCATAACGTTTGTGTCAAGTTGCCAAAACGATTGTGCATCTACTACTATTACTCCACACATTGACCGACTCCTGCCTACATCTAGAGTATTAAGTTCATGAAGAACAGAGCAACGCATTAAGTAAGATGACATGATGTAGAGGAATTAACTCAAACAATATGATGAAAACCCCATCTTTTTATCCTCGATGGCAACAATACAATACGTGCCTTGCTGCCCCTACTGTCACTGGGAAAGGAGACCACAAGATCGAACCCAAAACTAAGCACTTCTCCCATTCCAAGAAAAACCAATCTAGTTGGCCAAACCAAACCGATAATTCGAAGAGAATTACAAAGATATCAAATCATGCATAAAAGAGTTCAGAGAAGATTCAATTAATATTCATAGATAAGCTAATCATAAATCCACAATTCATTGGATCTCGGCAAACACACCGCAAAAGAGTATTACATCGGATAGATCTCCAAGAACATCGAGGATAACATGGTATTGAGAATCAAAGAGAGAGAAGAAGCCATCTAGCTACTAGCTATGGACCCGTAGGTCTGTGGTAAACTACTCACGCTTCATCGGAAGGGCAATAGAGTTGATGTAGAAGCCCTTCGTGATCGAGGCCCCCTCGGGTAGGGTGCCGGAAAAGGTCCCTAGATGAGATCTCACGGGTACAGAAGGTTGCAACAGTGGAAAAGTCTTTTCGTGGATGCTTCTGGTGCTTTGGGAATATATGTGAATATATATATATATATATATGCGAAGGAATTAGGTCAGGGGAGTCACAAGGGGCCCACAAGGGTGGGGGCGCGCCCTCCCCCCTTGTGGCCGCCTTGTGGCTCTTACAACTTGATATCCAAGTCTCTGGGGTGTCTTCTGGTCCAAGAAAAATCATCATGAAGGTTTCATGCCGTTTGGACTTCGTTTGGTATTCCTTTTCTGCAAAACTCAAAAACAAGGAAAAAAACAGAAACTGACATTGGGCTCTAGGTTAATAGGTTAGTCCCAAAAATAATATAAAATAGCATATTAATGCATATATAACATCCAAAACAGATAATATAATAGCATGGAACAATAAAAAATTATAGATATGTTGGAGATGTATCACAGCCGAATGACAGTACAATTGTACCATATATTATCATGTAATAAAGAGACCATGGTTTCCCTCAAAAAAAACTTCCATATTAAGGACCCTAAAAAACTTCCATATTAAGAATAATATTACCCTGTTTGCATGACAACTGATTGTGTTTTATGAACCTACTCACATAGAGGACAAGTATGAGTGTCTAGTTCAGTTTGCTGTTGTTTGCAACAAATGTAGTGGAGTTGTGGTCATGGGAGATCATCAGCAGAACCATTGAGAAGAATAAGCCTTGTGTACTTTCTAGATGGAGCCATGCCTTTAATTCCATCATAGAGGTGAATGGACTAAATGAGGTACAACTCGAAGGGAGATAATATACCTGGGCTAATAATTGGGATAATCACACCTTTGAAAAACTAGATAGAATATTGGTCTCTTCAGAATGAGATTTATCCCTTCCTTTGGCAATTGTATTTGGGTGGAACCGAGAGCTCTCTGATAAGTGCCACTTCATTTGAATTCGAGGGTGCATTCCCTACACAGTGACATCTTTAGATTTGAAATTTGTTGGCTAGAGAGATAGCTTTAGAGAGGAGGTGTGCAAGAGCTGGCTTGCTCCTATATTTTGCCTTCATGTTATAGATAAATGGAAGGAGAAAGCTAGAAGGTTGAGGATCGGAAAGGATGCATATCAATGTTGAGGGTGTGTATAGGAATTTTAAGAAAGAAATTCTGAGTAAATTAGGTTGCCTTGATAAGGGGAGTGAGACTTGTAGTCTTAGTATGAATGTTAAGGCTTCTCGAATCTTCCTCCTATAGAGCCCATGGGCCGGACTAATGGCCCAAGGTGGAACCAACCTAGAGGGCCTCGCGTTGGCCTACTTGGGCCGGTATCCGGCAAGGTGAGGCACCTTTGGGTAGTAACACCGTTAGTAGCCCCTAAAGCGGTCTTCAAGTTTGGCTGCATCTCGATTTATACTGTTGTGCAACATCGTCTCTTGCTCGTTGAGGCTAAAACTAGTTCTTTGTAGCTCCTTAACACCAACTGTGCAACGTCGTCCTCGAATGGCCGACCTGCTCCCGAAATCAGATAAAAACCACTCCGGTCTTGACTTGGCGATGAAGATATCTGGGATTTGAACCATGGACAAGCAAGTTTAGTGTAAAACGCGACAACCAGCCGACCACTTCACTTTGTTGTGATTTATTACATGTTATTTGTATGTTCTTCTTTCTTCTTATTTTCTAAATTCAACAATCTTTAAAAAAAAGATGTATTTTTTCAAATTCGACAAACTTGTTTTCAAATCGATGATTTGGTTCCAAATTCATGATTTTTTTCCAAATCTATGAACTTTTTTGAATTCATGTTTTTTTCGTTTTTTGTGATTTTTTTTCTCAAATGCGACCGAGTAGATGGACCGACGCCCACCAAGACCGGTGCGTGGGTGCCAAGGAGCTTCCCTGGCGCCTGAAGCGCCAAATGGGAGCTCTCTCAGCGTTGTAGGCATTTGTCGGCCAACCAGCGCCCACACGGCCGCTCGCATGGTCTCTCCCACCAGCGCACTCGTTGCTCAGTTAGGCTCCATTCACTGGCTCGTTCACCAATTTGAGTACAACAGCCACTGACCTCACCATTTGACCGTTGACTTTTGCAAGTTTATGAATTTAAAAAAGTGTAAAATCAGAAACAAGTTATGAGTTTTAAAATTGTATACAAATTAAAAAAATACAGATTTTAGAAGTTCATAATTTTGGAAAAAGTTCGCGAGTTTGAAAAAATCATGCATTTGAAAAATGTTCATGAATTTGGGAAAAGTTCACGCATTTGAAATTTTCATGAATTTGCAAAAAAGTTCATGAATTTTAAAAGTTTCATGGATTTAAAAATGTTCTTCGATTTTAAAATTTTCACACATTTGAAAAAGTTTAGGAATTTTAAATGCAGTGGATTTGAAAATATTCACAGATTAAAAAAAAGTTGGTGGAGTTGGAATATTTTCACCAATTTGAAAAAGTTCATGCATTTGAAAAATATCACGAGTTTGAAAATAAAGTTCATGGATTTAGAAAACTTTAAATTTTTGGAAGATTTCATGAGTTTGAGAAACTTCCATAATTTGGAAAATGTTCACGGATATGAAAAGGCTGCATGAATTTTAAAAAATGTAAATTTTAAAAGTGAATATGAATTAAAAAAACAGAACATATAAAATAAGAAGGAAAAGTGAAAAAGATAAAGATATAAAAGATAAAAACAAGAAAAAAAACCCTGTCCGGAATCCAAGAAGACCGGCTTGAAACAAACTGGAGGTCTTGAAGGTTCGCAAAACTGGTGAGTATGAATAAAGTTACAGGTGTTTCTCAAAAAAAAATTGGTCGAGGCGAGACTAGTAGTTTGGGCCGGTCGATTTATCACAATGGTGGGTGCGCTGTGTACGAACACTTTAACCAGCGCGTTAAGCGCTGAATAGCGTTTGGGCCCTACGGATTGATTTCGGTCCGATGTACAAGATTCGTTGTCCGTACGGTAACTAAAAAATTACCCACGTAAGTGCAAACTGAAACGGATACGGCTTAGCCTCGTGGGTCCCAAATAAAAAAAACTATATATACACAATAATATGTTCTCTTAAAAAATAAAATATAGGCGATTATATTCTTGTGAACGGTCACGAAGCAGTGAAGAAGATCGATCAAGCCAAGCTACCTAGGTTGATCGTGGATGCCTGATGGCCAACGACATCGAGAACCAGAACCTCCTGGACGAGCAGCTCGTGGCGACGACGGAGCCCGAGGAGGCTGGCAGGTGGGTGGTCATCATGCTCGTGGGCGTCATGACTCTTTTGCTCACCGTCGTGGCATGGGTCCTGATCGATGTCTACCTTTACGACCAGTCACCTCACACCTCCAGGCTGACTCTCGCCGCGTTTGTCGTCAGGATGATCGTCGCCATCGTCGCCGCATGTGCCTGGGTCATCTTCTTGTGGATCGTCGGCGAACGGGAGATTGGGAATCCGGAGGGATTTAGATTCATAGATACTTTATTATCGATCTAGTTGTAACTCTGGTTAATCCACCAGTCCAACAACTGACATATCTACCATTCTTCACAAGTTGCTCCTCACTTTTCCCTATTCTTTTAACATGCAGCCTATTCATATCATCATCCATGTCATTTCAGCAAAAACAGTTCTCACGTCTGCCATGTCAGCAAAACTAAGAGGAAAAAAATAACGTCACGTCTAGTTCTACAGTAGACAAATCATTTTCGCTTCCCCTTCCCCTCTCGTAACTGACGTCGAGTGTAAATATAGAACACCACCTGATAGAGGCAAAGGTGTCCCGTCTTTTGATGAAATGGTGGCTATCGTTTTGGAGAAAGTCGACTTTGACAATCCGACTATGAACGTGCGAGGACGTCGCGCCTTAGCAATCGCTAAACCAACTCCGAGAGGTTATTGACCACGCCGGAGCATGATCAACCTGACCACGAAGGTCTGTTTCCTGCAGGCAAACGAAGAACAAGCAAGAAACTGAGATTGCAATCTGGATATTGTGAATATAAGAAGAAAGCTTTATTGATCAATGTGGGGTTCTGTGACGCATTTGTCTGGTCGTTGAACACAAACGAAGTACGCGAAGTTGTAGCTATGGCGAACTTTAATCTAAACAAAACCCAAAGTCTAAACGACACACTAAAGGCTGTATATATGGAGGAAGAGGGAGAAATTTCGTGGCCCTTGGAAGAGGGGTCCAAAACCAACCCTAACTCTTGTTTTCCCACACATACGGACTCTAAAAACAACCTACACTTAAGTATTTCGAAAATACATAGGTCTGGCCCAATAATAAGGTGACGCGGCACCTAGAATAGTCTCTGAACTAAATTTATGAAGTGACATCTTGTATATTTCGTCCAAGGCTTCATGCACTCCTTATGGTGGCTTCAAAGTCCTGAAATCATCACTTGTAACTCCGTTCTTGACCCCCTTGTGCATGCCATCATCTCCATGCTTGGTCTTGCTCCAGTATTCATCCCTCTTATCCATGCCTGGCCCTTCATTTGTAAGCAAAACAAATGTATCCAATTTAGGCAGCATCATATTCTCATGAACATTAGAATCATTACCAAGAAACGAAAGTACCTGATAATTTAATTGGCATGCGCAAACTCTAGTAATTGGTCCAGTATGTATAGCAGCAGGGGCTGTCGGTGTAACATTGGTATTGATGTCCTCATCATTCTCCCCTTCTTGAAATGAAGTTGTCCTCGACGGAAGCTCATCTTCCTCACCCAAATAAGGCTTCAAATCTGCAATGTTAAAAGTGGGAATAATCCCAAAATCTGCTGGCAGCTCAAGTTTATATGCATTATCATTTATTTTATCTAACACCTTAAAAGGACCATCAGCACTTGGCATTAGCTTTGATTTGCGCAAATTAGGAAATCTATCCTTACGCAAATGTAACCAAACAAGATCTCCAGGTGCAAACACAACATGCTTTCTACCCTTATCTCCAGCAAGTTTATATTTAGCATTCATACGCTCAATGTTTTTCTTAGTTAACTCATGCATTTTTAAAATCAATTCAGCACGTTCTTTAGCATCAAAATTAACCTTCTCCGAAGATGGAAGAGACAACAAATCAATAGGTGCACGAGGTAGGAAATCATACACAATTTTAAAAGGGCACATCTTAGTAACAGAATGCATTGAACGTTTATAAGCAAATTCAATATGAGGCAAGCATTCTTCCCACATTTTCTTATTATTCTTCAAACAGCCCTAAGCATAGTAGACAATGTTCTATTGACTACTTTAGTTTGTCCATCAGTTTGGGGGTGACAAGTAGTACTAAAAAGCACTTTAGTCCCCAACTTAGCCCATAAACATCTCCAAAAGTAGTTAAGAAATTTAGTATCACGATCTGAAACAATAGTATTTGGCACACCATGCAAGTGAATAATTTCATGAAAGAACAAATCAGCAACATTAACAGCATCATCGCTTTTATGACACGGTATAAAGTGTGCCATTTTCAAGAACCTATCCACGACAGCAAATATGCTATCCCTCCCATTCTTTGTTAGAGGTAAACCTAAAACAAAGTCCATAAATATATCCTCCTAAGGAACACTAGGTACAGGCAAAGGCATATATAAACCATGAGGATTGAGTCGTGACTTAGATTTTTGACATGTAGTGCAGCGAGCAACAAAACGTCAACATGCCGTCTCATCTTTGGCCAAAAGAAATGTGTAGCAAGTATATCCTCCGTCTTCTTGACGCCAAAGTGTCCCATTAATCCTCCTCCATGTGCCTCCTGTAACAACAAAAGACGAACGGAGTTAGCTGGAATGCATAGCTTGTTAGCACGAAACACAAATCCATCGTTAAGAACGAACTTGTTCCAAGTTCTCCCTTCCTTACAATTCTGCAACACATCTTTAAATTCAGCATCATGCACATATTGATCTTTGATGGTCTCCAAACCAAATATTTTAAAGTCAAGTTGTGAAAGCATAGAATAACGACGAGACAATGCATCAGCAATAACATTTTCTTTACCCTTCTTATGTTTAATGATATAAGGGAAAGTATCAATGAATTAACCCATTTAGCATGTCTACGGTTCAGTTTTGCTTGACTTTTAATGTGTTTCAAAGATTCATGATCAGAATGTATAACAAATTATTTGGGCCATAAATAGTGTTGCCATGTTTCTAAGGTCCGAACAAGAGCATATAATTCTTTATCATAAGTAGTATAGTTCAAACTAGTCCCACTCAATTTTTTAGAAAAGTATGCAATAGGTTTGCCATCTTGCAATAACACATCTCCTAATCCAATTCCACTAGCATCACATTCAACCTCAAAAGTCTTATTAAAATCAGGAAGTTGGAGTAAAGGAGCATGTGTCAACTTATCTTTCAATATCGTGAAGGCTTCTTCCTCTGCGGTACCCGAAACAAAAGGCACATCCTTCTTGGTAAGATCCTTGAGAGGTGCAGCAATGGTGCTGAAATCTCTCACAAAACGCCTATAGAAACCAGCGAGGCCAAGGAAACTCCTCACTTGTGTGACCGTTTTGGGCTGCTGCCAACTCTCAATAGCTTCAATCTTGGCTTTATCAACTTCAATTCCCTATGGAGTAACAACATAGCCAAGAAAAGATACTCGGTCGGCGTAAAAGGTGTACTTTCCAAGGTCACCAAACAAACGTGCATCACGTAGAGCAATAAAAACATCACGTAAATGTTTCAAATATTCCTCCAAAGATTTGCTATAAATCAATATGTCATCAAAGTAAACTACCACAAATCGTCCAATGAAAGCACGTAAAACTTCATTCATTAATCTGATGAAAGTACTAGATGCATTAGTTAATCCAAAAGGCATGACTAACCACTCATATAATCCAAACTTAGTTTTAAATGATGTTTTCCATTCATCTCCCAATTTCATACGAATTTGATGGTATCCACTATGCAAATCAACTTTGGAGAATATCATCTGGCCTAGGAATAGGATGACGATAAAGAATTGTAATATTATTAATGCCTCTACAATCAACGCACATACGTGACATACCATCCTTTTTCGGCACTAAAATGATAGGAACAGCACAAGAACTAAGGGATTCGCGTATATAACCTTTGTCGAGCAGTTCTTGTACTTGACGCATAATCTCCTTCGTATCCTCTGAATTGGTACGGTATGGTGCATGGTTGGGTAATGATGCACCGGGAATTAAGTCAATTTGATGCTCAATCCCTCGAATAGGTGGTAATCCCGGTGGCACGTCTTGTGGAAAGACGTCAGCGAACTCCTGCAAAATGTTAGTGACAGCAGGAGGCAAAGAGGAAGGCACGTCCTCGAATGAAAATAATGCCTCTTTGCACACAAAAGCATAGCAAACAGATTTGCTAAAATCTAGATCATCAATATTAGATTTGGTGGCAAGTAAACATGCACTTTTCAGTTTAATTTCGGAAGCAACACTAGATGGTTTATTATTAGGCTTCATTTGTTGCTCAAATTCTTTTGCCACAATCTGATTTTCACTCTTATTTTTCTCCTGTTTTGCTTTATTAGCTCTATTAATATCATCTTTCAAAATGGAATCAGGAGTCATAGGAACCAAAGTAATATTTTTATCCTTATGAACAAGAGTATACTGATTGTTTCTACCATGGTGTACAATTTTTTTATCAAATTGCCTTGGTCTACCAAGTAATAAGGAACATGCTTGCATAGGTACCACATTACAATCAACATAATCAGCATATGTAGAGATACTAAAATGCACACAAACAGTACGTGTTACCTTAACCTTGCTGCTGTTGTTGATCCATTGGATGTAGTAAGTATGTGGATACGGTCTTGTGGTGAGAGATAGCTTCTCCACCATCTCCATGCTAGCCAAGTTATTGTAGCTCCCTCCATCTACGATGACGCGAACAGCACGTTCCTTCACAAGTCCCTTTGTATGGAACAAATTATGCCTCTGATTTTGCTCAGCTTATGTAACCTGCACACTCAAAACACGTTGAGCAACTAAACACTCATACCTGTCAGCATCTTCAGCAGCCATGTATTGCGTCTCATGATCAGAATCATCTCCACCGTGTTCTTCATGTGTAATAAGAGCCAAAGTCTCCTCATCATAGTCACCAGCGGACTCATACCCACCATCCCCAGTAACAATCATCACACGCTGAGATTTGCATTCTCTCGTAAAATGTCCTCTTCCCTTACAACGGCGACAAATAATATCACTTTTGTGCCATGTTGATGCCATGGAAGAAGAAGAGCTCTGCGCAGGCCCAGCAGGTGTGCTCTTGGCAGATAGTGGTGGTTGTGCCTGCTTTCTTGTATCACGGCTAGAGGTGGCTCCTGATGGAGGTGCTAGTCCAGTCGAAGTAGAGGATGCACGTGGTGTCCATGATGAAGATCGACCTGTAGAAAAGTTAGTTCGCGCCAATGCCTGTCGATCCTGCACTTCACGTTCAGCTTTATAAGCAAGATGGAATAAACGAGTGATATTAGTATACTCCTTATACTCTAGAATGGTCTGAATCTCTCTATTTAATCCACCCATAAAACATGCAAGCATAGCTTCATTCTCCTCAACAATACCACATCTAATCATGTCGGTTTGTAATTCCTGATAATATTCTTCTACAAAAAAAATTCCTTATCTTAAACACTGCAATTTTTGAAGTAATTCACATTGATAATATGGTGGAACCCAACGAGTACGCATAGCAGTTTTCAAAGTAGCCCAAGTAGCTGGAATATGATATAATCTACAATGTTCAGACCACCAAACACATGCAAAACTAGTGAAAGCACAAACAGCAGCAGGAACACGTCTCTCCTCAGGAAATTGTAAACATGTAAATCGTTCTCAGTTTCTAACTCCCAAGTAAGATATATATATATATCAGGAACATATCTACCCTCAAATGGTGGAATATTAAATTTCAGTTTAGGGAGATGGTCATGATCTCGTACCTGAGGGGGAGCCCTACCATTGCCATTATTTGCTGTTGGAAATATGCCCTAGAGGCAATAATAAAAGGATTATTATTATATTTCCTTGTTCATGATAATTGTCTTTTATTCATGCTATAATTGTGTTATTCGGAAATTGTAATACATGTGTGAATACATAGACACCAACATGTCCCTAGTAAGCCTCTAGTTGACTAGCTCGTTGATCAATAGATAGTCATGGTTTCCTGACTATGGACATTGGATGTCATTGATAACGAGATCACGTCATTAGGAGAATGATGTGATGGACAAGACCCAATCCTAAACATAGCACAAGATCGTATAGTTCGTTTGCTAGAGTTTTTCCAATGTCAAGTATCTTTTCCTTAGACCATGAGATCGTGTAACTCCCGGATACCGTAGGAGTGCTTTGGGTGTACCAAACGTCACAACGTAACTGGGTGACTATAAAGGTATACTATGGGTATCTTCGAAAGTGTCTGTTGGGTTGACACGGATCAAGACTGGGATTTGTCACTCCGTATGACGGAGAGGTATCTCTGGGCCCACTCGCTAATGCATCATCATAATGAGCTCAAAGTGACCAAGTGTCTGGTCATGAGATCATGCATTACGGTACGAGTAAAGTGACTTTCCGGTAACGAGATTGAACGAGGTATTGGGATACCGACGATCGAATCTCGGGGAAGTAACGTACCGATTAACAAAGGGAATTGTATACGGGGTTGCTTGAATCCTCGACATCGTGGTTCATCCGATGAGATCATCGAGGAGCATGTGGGAGCCAACATGGGTATCTAGATCCCGCTATTGGTTATTGACCGGAGAGCCATCTCGGTCATGTCTACATGTCTCCCGAACCCGTAGGGTCTACACACTTAAGGTTCGGTGACGCTAGGGTTGTAGAGATATAATATGCAGTAACCCGAAAGTTTTTCGGAGTCCCGGATGAGATCCCGGACATCACGAGGAGTTTCGGAATGGTCCGGAGGTGAAGAATTATATATAGGAAGTGCAATTTCGGCCATCGGGAGAGTTTCGGGGGTCACCGGTATTGTACCGGGACCACCGGAAGGGTCCCGGGGGTCCACCGGGTCGGGCCACCCATCCCGGAGGGCCCCATGGGCCAAAGTGGGGAGGGGAACCAGCCCATAGTGGGCTGGTGTGCCCCCCTTGGCCCACCCCATGCGTCTAGGGTTGGGAACCCTAGGGTGGGGGGGCGCCCCAGTTGCC